>NC_056733.1:12746392-12853892 GCF_019279795.1 Protopterus annectens
ATATTTATTTTAAAAAATTATTATTGCAATTTGGCAAAGGTAAATAATGGAGCATTGTGTCTTTAGATAAGAACATTTTCCCCATTATTATTATTATGTTTTTGTAGCACTATGACGTCTAAAGCAAAAAGGCACTGTAAATCCTCAATTTTTTTTGTCAGTTTGATAAGCAGACTTCAAGCAATTTGTCATACGACGATGTTCAATAATTTGATAAACAGGATCTTCCATTATATAATTTTATACTATTAGAAATTTCTAGGCAGTGTATAATCTTGTATAATTCTACTACTTAGTAGGAGATGTACTTCATTGTTCCAATTAACTATAAGGGGTGAGACAGGGATCCCCCTCACAACAACTGTTTATATGGATACTAGGTTCTTTTTTATTTTATTGCACTGAAACTTCAAGGTTAACCACTTAGTGATTACCAGCATGTCACTATCAGATATGCAAACACTTTGCCGTTGCTATCTAAGGATAAACTGCCTATTACCTTTTATATATTTAAATAAGTACAGATGTTATTAAACTGCCACATCAGTTATGCCAAATTATCTCATTTGCAGGGTGCTGTGATTATTTTTATTAAGCAATCTTATTCTCATTATCACATAATTTACGTTTCCAGATAAATCCCAAAGAAACGCATTGGAGCACTATTATCAAATGTATGCTCCAAGAACAATTATGGATTGGAAGAAAGATGTTGTCTTTAAACAATCTCTGCTTTGACACACAATATATTAAAGATGTATATATTGCCTTTGCACTGTTTTTGTCATATACTCTTATTCTCCCACCCACAGTGCAGCGGCTAAATATTTTTTATTTCGTAAAACAGATGTAGAATACTCTGTGACATTGATTCGGTGATGGACCGTGGGTAGCACCTAATCCAGTGAAGTGTGCATACTTTTGTATGTAGCTGATATATTTTCAGTATAGTGATACTTCCTCCAGGCATCTTATTAGATGTTGAAGTGGAGTCAAAAATGTGCCTGTTAGACTGGGATTTACATAAGAATATGCTCCCAGATTTCATTAATGTGTAGTACTAGGTATGCATTACCCGTGTAACACCTTCACTGGTGGTTTTTGATATTCCATAGAGAAAAAAATGACAGTATTATGTAATATGTGTCCATACTTCCCTTTATAGACATGGGAACACATTGCAGTACAGGCTGTGTGAAAACTACCACCGTCCCTTTTATCACATAGTATTATGAGTACATATAAGTTACCAAGACATCTTTATGCCAGTGTAGTGAATAAATTACAAGACAAACATTTTTGCTCCAAGTTATATAAGTTTGGTTTTGGCCTGAAGTAGTGTAATGAAGCTTGTATGTTTTATGGGAAAAAAAATGCCTTAAAGTGTCATCTTCCAAGGAAGACCAGAGGAGATTCGGTCCCCATTTTGCATACTCCTTTAGAGTAATCTGAGTAAGCATTTTGTATTGAAATATAGTTTTTATTTTATACATTGCTCATCCTAGGATATAAAGATTCTTCCAAATATTGCCATTGTACCGCAGAACCTGCGGTATTGATGGACTTTTATGCAGATTTTGAAGGGGCGAATCAGGATTGCTAGGCAGCTGAATAGTCCATAGTGTTTTGTGATTGGCCTGAATCCACAAGAAATATCTGCAAATATTGTCAGAGTCTTTGGACTGTATTTGTTTAGCAAATTGGACACATAAGAGTTTGGCAACTATGGCTTGTAACAGGTTTATTTTATCTAACTAGAAAGCCACCATAGAGTTTCTGTACATGGATTGTCTTGATTTTGAAGGATGTTAAACACTGCTGATATAGAAAATATGACTCAATATTTATTTATTCATTTATTAGCTTGCTTTTCCTTAAACTGTTGTTTTTAACACTTCCTGGTGATTGTATACATCTCTGCCTTTATCCTTCCTTTTTGCTGTAATTTTATTGAATTGTTGACGTGTTAAGATTTGTGATATTTTTCTTTTGTGTTTTATTTAAAGAAATAAAAGTCACATCTCCAGCCATTTTTTCACATGTTGCATGCACATATATTGTCCATGACAGCTGACTTGGCAAGGATTCAGCAACACACACACACACACACACACACACACACACACACACACACACACACACACACACACACACACACACATATGGGTTAACTACATAATCTCGAAATTTTGAAATACCGAATTTCAAAATCTCGAGACCATTTAGCCGAAACCCCTAAATACCGAAAGACCAGAAGCTCGAAATTCAAAATACCGATGTTCGGAGATATTGAAATAGCGGTTCTGGTGTTGCAGTTTGTTGATGGATACGTGGAAGTTCAGGTAAGTATCTATGTGTAAGTGTGTCGGTTAGGGGCTTTAATGGGTGTTAGTGTGTGTCTTGACTGTGATGTGTGTGTGTGTGTGAGAGACTGTAAACTGTGTGGGTGTGAGTTTACCGTGTGTGTCTGTTTGTGTGATCTCGGAGTTAGTATATTTAAGTAGTGGGTGGGGGGCACATCCCCCTACATGGGGGTGCAGGGGGGCTTGGCCCCCTGCTTATCTGTAGTGTAGGATGATATGTTTGATTGTGGGGGGAAGTTTTGTGTATGTGTGTGCTGTATGTGTGTTGTACGTTCGGTATTTTGAATTTCGCGCTTCTGGTCTTTCGGTATTTAGGGATTTTGGCTACATGGTCTCGAGATTTTAAAATTCGGTTTTTCAAAATTTTGAGATTATGTAGTGAACCCATATATATATATATATCTTGTGAGACTCTCATCTAAAAACAGCATAATATTACTCTGATCCACATTTTTCATCTTTTAACATCACTTCTGATTCTTTGTGGGCAGTCTTTTGAGCAGTATTATGTACCGTGACAAATAGCTGCTTAGACTTTCTTCCAGGGTATGACAATAGACCATGTTTCGCTTAGGTGGTTCCTGTGAAGCTGTATTCTACCACTTCTCTGGGCAATGAAGAAAGCATCATCATGCTTTGAGGCTCTTTTGCTACTACCATGTTTCCTGTTTTCTAATGAAAATATGTTTTACTGGAGAATTCATAGATGCAACAATTAGATTGAAGTATGTAGTTAGTATTGTTTTTCCTAGAAACTAGTAGAAGCCAACATGCTCATCTTTACTCATACATCTTCTTCTTCTTCTTCTTCTTTCGGCTTTTCCCGGTTAGGGGTCGCCACAGCGGACCGGAGGTCCGCTAATAATTGGCAGTAGATTTTTACGGTGCTGAGGTGCCAGCTCGACACCCAACCTTCAACGAAGGCACATCCATTCACGCATGCCTTCGAACGCCACTCAACCGCAGGGAGGACATACAGACTCCACACAGAAGGCGCTCCAGCTGAGAATCGAATGGCAGAACCTCTTGCTGTGAGTATACAGACCGTAATTCTGCTCCTAACCCTAAACCCAAACCTGCACATTCACTTACAAAAAAAAAAAATTTCCCTAACAGCATCACTACTCAGGAAATGTGCATCTAATGTGATTGTTAGGGCTGTTTTTGTTTTTTAATTTACTGAATGGAAAAATGAAAGTGTTCACTCTCCTTTTTTATTTGGTGTTCTGGTGAGAATTGTTGTGGTCAATGTTGATAAGTTTTGGGATGCAGAGGTTGATGCTTTAATCATTGATTTGTTTTTGCATGTCAAGTTATTTAACTATATCCCTGCACATAACAAAAGCCAGTTTGATGAAAAGCAGATGATTCAACTCTGCATTGCCAAATAAACAATAAAAAAGGCTACTTACAAAAAGCAGTTCGTATGTTGTAAGACTGATGACAGTGAAACTCATGTTTTTTTCTACCAGATGTAGTATTCTTAGACTCTAATGGGCAAAGGCATAGCCCTGGCGGCTATGCTCTGAGGTAACTTTTCTACCCTTTTTATTAAGTCCTTCACATAGCATCTCCCTCGCAACTAGACAATCACAGAGAAACATAATTTTATATGTTCGTGATATGGTCTTATTTAGAAACCTCTTTCATGTTAGTTATAGAATGTCAGCCCTTGTAACTGAAATCCATTCAAAATAATAGACGTTTTATGGAATCCATCCATGTCCTTCTCATTAAAGAAGCATACGATAAATATTTCCACATTGTTAGCCAGCTGTCTGTGTTAGAGTACTCGAACCCTGAATATGATCCAGGCTAAGTAGAAACTGGCACACTGGGCAATGGAGAAGCCGGGGGGGGGGGGGTCATGAGGAGGCTAAGCCTGGCACGTCCTTCTTGAGAGTAGGAGTGTGGTGCATGCGGTGACTAAATTAGATCGTTTACAAAGCAGACAGAGCTGCTTCAGGGTTACATCATTTGGGTAAGTAATATACCTTTATACCCTCTACTGCATACTTACCCTTTTGGTATTTGCAGAGATATATTTGTGTGTGGAGGTTGTACTCTGATGGCTTCCTCAGTAATGACTACACCACAACTGGGTTGCTCCCCATAGGGGGCAAATAAGTGACTTTGAGGTGCCATATCAGATAGCTGACAAAAGTTGATGCAAAAAGGTATAACAAAAAAATATTCTAGCTTATTAGTTTGTTTTTCACCCTTCTGTGTATAAAACTGCTTTTTACAAATCACAGCAACCCCCATTTCTACCACTCATCCTGTTGCAGGTCATCCTTGAATTAATAATTACCAGAAACTTGTCACATTTAACTCTAGCTAATACTATTTTCATAAAAACCATAAAGGTGTTCATATTCCCTTTTCAGTATATCATCTTTGTAAAACTCATATTGAAATGGTTGTTGCTGAACTGTCTTTGTGCAGAGGTTAAACAACCAAATAATACTTACTCCAACAGAACAGTGCAAAGAGGGGCTCAGTGTTTTACTGTACAGACAAAGAAACTGAATTGTCATTTGTAAATATCTGAAGAATTGACAGCATCTTTTACAAATGCATCACAACTTGTTCATTTTGTTACATTCTGAACTGTAACATCTATTTTGTTTCCTTGTGTTATATTATACAAACTCTGTATTGTGTTATTATTGTATAAATGATGTACCTCTTATCTTCTTGCTCAGGTCATTATCCTGATCCAGCAGAGTTACCCAGTTTCAGATGTATAAACAGTTACAAATACAGTCCATAAGACTGTATATATCTGTGATATGCAAATTAAAAACATTTGCATTTTACGTACCATGAGTAGCTACTCACTGAGCCCTGGATGGGGGGGTACATAAACTTCAAGATGCTTTGAAGATACATCATTCTGTAAGTTGTCTGGGCTGTATGGATCTGTTCCCATCTCAGTTTCTTCTAACAAAATGCTTATGGTATGGCAGTAAGCTGAAAACTGCAGAGCCTTGCAAAGCTGGCAATCTTATTTGATCTTGCAACTTTGTTACAGTTGGAGTTTGGAAACGTCTTCCCCACGTCTTGCACACATTCCAATATTTCCAGTATAGTAATTCTCTGTGGTATTACTATGCTGCAGTCACAAGGGTGCCATTGTATGCCGACATCAGCAGTGACTAAAAACACCATCTCTCATTCTCCAGTCTAGGGTGGGGTTAGCCATAAGTCTGTCACCCAGAAGTTTCTGTTTCTGATCAGACATAAAAAAAAAAATCAATGAATGTTTTTGTTTCTGTAATATATATTTTCCCATTAGTTTGTCTGGAACCATATTCTGATTTGACAGCAAACCACAGGCCTAGAAAAGGAATTTGACTGGAGGATTTTGTAACAGTGCTGTAGTCTCAGCACTTTCCATTTTGGACTGTTATCTGCTTAATAATTTCCAAATGCAGACTGCAATCTGTATTCCTTTAGCTTTATTTTATTTGCATTGTTGTTTGCTACTTTCTGGAAGTAGTCCACAAAAAACAAAGAATGCTAACACGTTACAAAAGGTGCTGTGTTCTATTTTGGCATTCTGTGAAATATCAGTGTCATCACAGCCTAGATTATGAAGTAACTGTGAAAAACTGTAGATCTGTTTTTCTCTTCCAATTTTTTTCCAGCTTTTTAAGTAACCTTTTCAGTAAAAATGGAAGCTTAGCCTTAGGTGCTAAAGCAAATAAGTAGGACACAACCTTTACTGAACCTTATAGCAGTTCTGAAGAAGAAAGTGAAGTGTCTATGCATAATGAACTGTTTTTTTTTCTAACATTCCTGCCACATGACTGAAGTAATTAATAGGAGCCAAAGAAAAGCATTGCATTTATATGCAATTGGTACAAAACATGTATGTGTTGCAGTGCAGAGTGCAACTATTAAGACATACAGTGGAGTGTAACATATTAAGGCATTCAGTGCTTACGTGTGAGATTACCTGCACAAGCTCTTTGCATAATGCGTTGCCAGCTTTAGGCATCAGCATACCCTGTGGTCGCTGGGGGACCCTGTTCCTAGGGGCCCCAACCACAGCAAAGTTATCTTAAATTGATATTTTATAACAAGTCTGTCAAACCAACAAAAGCTAGTACAGCTATTCTGTATACTTACTAAACCAGGTGGTTAATAATAACTCTTATTTATATCTCCTTTAAAATTCAAAGATATTCTGGTTATAGTAATAGTGTTGTATAAAGTAAACAGGCTTCACAATTCCATTAAATATTTTAAAACTGACATAGTGCCCCCTGGCTTAGTTAAACCCTGCTGGTATACATTCTGTCCACTAAAATTAACAACACAGCCAGCTTTAGGTACCTGCAATACCCGTGACTGCAGTCCCCCTTAATCATCCTTGAGTGTGTGGGGGCCCCACAAAAGCTGTACTAATTTGCTGAATCTGCTCTTTTACCGGAACAGGGCAGTGATGTGACCCTTTTAGGATAAAGCTGATAACAAACATGAGCAAGGCAAGCACTAGAGAGATCAGCAGCCCAGAGTGACTGATCTCAGAGCACAGCTTGGATTTTAAGAAGAGATGATGCTTCCGATCTTCAAGGGTGGTTTTCTAGTTCAGGGAGTTTTATAAATACTTGCAGAACACCAGATACTATAATGTTCAGCTTCGTTGCTGAAAAAATTCTGCACAATGCCAAAAATAACAGGAATAAAGGCTCATACTCAGGAACATATTTTAAGTATTACTTTAATTCACTTAAAAAGTTACTAGAATAACACCTTTTGTATCAAAATGCATTTCTGGCAATAAGAAGTATAAAACTCTGATGTCTGAATTTGTTGACTGTCTGTAATTCTGAATGATTTACCAGCAACTAAAACTTTTTTACAAAGGACAGAGCAAAATTATGAGGTAAAATCAGGGAAGCTCTCTAAAACCAGGGACAGCAAACAGTATGCATTACACCTCACTGAGGAAGATAAAAGTGACTTATCCCTGCTGCTGTTTGGTGCCTGATAAACAGCTGTCACTGATCCGGTGTGGCTGTACCAGTGTTGCACAATGTATTGCTATTTGCTGAAGTAAGTACAAAACTAGCATTGTTATGGTTTATGCATGTGTGTGTGTGTGTGTGTGTGTGTGTGTGTGTGTGTGTGTGTGTGTGTGTGTGTGTGTGTGTGTGTGTGTGTCTGTGTGTGTGTATGTAAAATATATCACAGAATTTTTCTGCACACACAAGCAGTAATGCCGGGGACACACATTATTCTTCTGGGTATCAGTAAAAATGCAGCTAACAAGTCATTACATGTCAAAAGTAAGGCATAAAATATATCAAAGAACATTCAGACAGTTAGGTCTTCTAGGAGTCTGGTGCCCTTCCCACTCCCCAGATTGTATAAATGGATACAGAGAGATCCCCCATAATCATCCTTGACTGTGTGGGGGCCCCATAAAAGCTGTTGCCAATTTGGGGGAAAAAATGAATAGAAAAAATGTATTCATTTTCTCATTGCACTCTTTATCCTGAACAGGGCTGTGATATGACCCAGTTAGGATAAAGCTAAAAATGGCCTCTGCTCTCAACTGCACCCATTCTAAAACCAGCCCTGCTAAGATGTGTGTGCACAGAAAGTTGATGTAGATTATGGGGGTGCTGGGGATTGTTTGGTTATGACTACCTTAATTGTTATCACAGTCAAACGTTAGAGGTGAGCTCAGGTGGTCATTATAGCTTGAGCTTGGGCCTGGGACAGTGTAGTCATTGTTTCTTTTACTTTTCTTACAGACCTCTGAGGTGTACAAAGAAGGTTACTATAACTTGTGTAGGGTCAGTGTATGGGCTAGGAGAACAAAGTAGAATACCTACTGTTATCATGTTTTTTTCACTTTCCTTACAGTCACACACCAGGCATGTATACAGGTGGCTGCCTTTGAGGGTTCGGGAGAGGAGACATGCTATGCATATGATTGTCAGCAGCCACTTGAAATACATGACTATGACAATTTGAACCTCTCCTTTCATTCCAGTCTAACATTAGAGACATGCATAGGCATTAACTGTCTTTTTTGGGGGGATTAGGGAGCCAGGCGGTATTTCCATATAGGGCCTGTGTATCCTCACAGCAATTGTCTTGTTAGTTTATTGTGAGCACCTGTTTTGTCAGCTTTCAACATTGTGCCTTGATCACAACTTTGGTCTTCCTTGAAAGAAAAAAAAAATAATACTGAAATTCTTTTTTTAGTCATGATTTTCTTTTAGACCACTGTTGGATTAAAAAGTTGGGAAAATGGTCTAAAATGTATCCCAGAGAATCTATAACCTCAAATCTTATGGGGGCACCAGCCTAAATGAGTTATTTCCCAAACAGTTGTTACTGCTGTGTCTTAGTCAGGAAAGGTGTGTTGAAAGGATGCAAGGAAAACTAAAGCTGATCCACAAATAATTTATTTCCTTCATTGTAATTTCTGTTCAAGCCATCATTGTATGAACAAGTTGTGTAAAAAGAAAAAAAAAAACTTAAAAATCCACATCAGAGCACATAGAAAGTTATAGCTTCTTGAAACAGCTAAGGAGTAAGGCAAAATGTGAGAAAGGGAAGAAAAACGTAACGTGCATGGTATGGGGAGCCCAAGATGGGGGGAAACAGAGAGGAGCACTGGAGGATATGTGTGGGTGGGGGAGGGTGCTGAAACAGTAGGAAGCGCCTAGGGTGCAATTTCACCTAAGTCCAGTCCTGTATGTAGAGTCATTTTAATGTATCATTGTTGCAACTAAATGCCAGTAACTGTGGATGTCCCTTTGTGAGATGGCCCAATATAGTGTAAATCGGTCTTTTGCAATGTAAGAGCGATGTAGCTACAGGTCATTCTATGTGTACTATTCCCAAACGTTTGTAGCATGACCTAAAAGGTTGCTTAGGAGGAGTAGCAGTTGCAGGGTGATACTTAGACTGAAAGTTCCTAGGGGCCCCCAACATGACACTTGCTGGGGTCCCCCAAATGCTAACACTGGCCCTGGCATAATGTGAGGGGCTCAAAGCTCAAACCATCAGACTGATTATGTGTGCTTTCTTAATCGGTAATGATTATTCTGAGATGAAACCAGAAGAACGAAGTGTGGAAGAGGAATGTAAAATCCTCTGAACTTTCTGAATCTTTTGTTAATGGGCTCTAATGTCTCTAGTGGAGAGCAATATACCAACAAATGAGAATCACAGCAAGAGAGAACTGCTAGTTTAACTGCAGCTGATATATGCTAATTACTTTCGTTGTCGCCTCACAGTTAGACGTTGCCCGTTCGATTCTCAGTTAGAGCGTCTTCTGTGTAGCGACATGCGTGAATGGGCGTTCCTTCATTGAAGGTTGTGCGTTAAGCCCGGCAAGCCAGTACGTAAAAATCTACTGCCAATCATTAGCGGACCGGAGTTCCGCTGTGGCGACCCCTAACCGGGAAAAGCCGAAAGACACAAACAAACTTTCATCCTGCAGTCCTGGGTTTGATCTTATCAATATGCAATTGCAGACTGCACTGGATATAAAAAGAGTACACACCCCTGTTAAAATGCCAGGTTTTTGTAATATAAAAAAATGAGACCACAATAAATCATTTCAAAACTTTTCCCACATTTATTGTGACCTATAACCTGTGCAATTCAGTTGAAAAGCAAACAAGTCTATTTAGGGGAAAAAATATAAAAAATAAAAAACGTACAAAAATCTGGTTGCATAAGTATCCACACCCTTAAACTAATACTTTGTTGAAGCACCTTTTGATATAATTACAGCATTCAGTCTTCTTGGGTAGGAGTCTATCGGCATGGCACATCTTGACTTGGCAATATTTGCCCACTCTTACTTGCAAAAGCGCTCCAAATCATCAGATTGTGAGGGTATTTCTTGTGTATAGCCCTCTTCATGTCACCCCACAGATTTTCTATTGGATTTAGGTCTGGGCTCTGGCTGGGCCTTTCCAATACTTTAATTTTCTTCTGGTGAGGCCATTCTTTTGTTGATTTGGATGTATGCTTAGGGTCATTGTCATGTTGAAAGGTGAAATTCGTCTTCATCTTCATCTTTCTAGCAGATGCCTGAAGGGTTTGGGCCAAAAGTGACTGATATTTGGAACTGTTCATAATTCTCTCCATCTTGACTAAAGCCCCAGTTCCAGCTGAAGAAAAGCAACCCCAAAGCATGATACTGCCACCAGCGTGCTTCACCGTGGGGATGGTATTCTTTTGGTGATGCAAAGTGTTTTTGCGCCAAACATACCTTTTGGAATTGTGGCCAAAAAGTTCAGCCTTTGTCTCATCAGACCATAACACATTTTCTAGCATGCTTTTGGGAGACTTGGTGTATTGTTTTGCAAATTTTAGTCTGGCCGGGATGTTTTTCTGTGTAACAAAAAGCTTCCATCTTGCAACCCTATCCCATAGTCCAGACATATGGAGAATACGGGAGATTGTTGTCACATGTAGTACACAACTAGTACTTGACAGAAATTCCTGCAGCTCCTTCAGTGTTGCTGCAGGTCTGTTGGCAGCCTCCCTGACCAGTTTTTGTCTTGTCTTTTCATCAGTTTTGGAGGGACGTCCAGTTCTTTGCAATGTCACTGTTGTACCATATTTTCTCCATTTTTTGATGACTGTTTTCACTGTGTTCCATGGTATATCCAATGCTGTGGAAATTTTTTTGTACCCTTCTCCTGACTGATACCTTTCAACAATGAGATCCCTTTTATGCTTTTTAAGCTCTCTGCGAACCCATGGCTTTTGCTGTAGCAGGCAACTGAGTAAATGTCAGGAAAATCCTACTAGGACAGCTGAACTTTATTTGGGGTTAATTAGAGTCTTTTTAATTGTTGGCAGGTGTATATCCAAGAAGACTGAATGCTGTAATTAAATAAAAAGGTGCTTCAACAAAGTATCAGTTTAAGGGTGCGCACACTTATGCAACCAGCTTACTGTATATTTTTTATTTGTTGTATTTTTCCCCCTAACATATTTGTTTGTTTTTCAATTGAATTGTACAGGTTATAGTTCACATTAAAGGTGGGAAAAGTTTTGAAATGATTTATTGTGGTCTCATTTTTTATATTACAAAAACCTGGCATTTTAACAGGGCTGTGTACACTTTTTATATCCACTGTATACGACTGTAGGCAAGTCACTGCACCAAGCAGTGTTCTTGGATTAACCTGAAAAGTGGAACCTATAAGTGACTTACTGGAGTTAAAAAAGGAGTAAAGACCACATAAAGTAATTTAACTCAGTCCTATGTTATGACACGAGAGCAATTAGAGCAAACAGTGATATTTTTCAAAGCAAGAGACTTTGGGGAATTAGGACCTCTAGCGACATTGTTTTACAAATAACAAAGACTATGGTGTAGGTAAACCGGTCCTCCAAAAAATAAATCATACAATATCACAGTCAAAGGAGGCAGCGGAACACAGCAGTAAAATTCAAGAATTTAATCCCATAGAAACATTATAAAAATACTGAACATAATTAGGACCTCTAGCGACATTGTTTTACAAATAACAAAGACTATGGTGTAGGTAAACCGGTCCTCCAAAAAATAAATCATACAATATCACAGTCAAAGGAGGCAGCGGAACACAGCAGTAAAATTCAAGAATTTAATCCCATAGAAACATTATAAAAATACTGAACATAATTAATATCTATCTGGCTAAGGGCCTATTCATTAAAACTGGTTTAATAGAAAATTTATCACTGAGGCCTTTCCCCATATTAGCTTTCATTCTAATAATCCAGTTCAATTCTTTGCTTTCTACCTTAGTTCTATGTGGGCCCCCCTTATACCCACATTGACTGTTTCAACAACAATAAACTTAAAATTGTGCTGAGCACCTAGTAACATGATGTGCTTAGATAAAGCATTAGTCTCAGCTCTCCTGGAGATATCATATTGATGCTCCCAATTCCTGTCTCGTAGCCTGCGTGTTGTCATCCCAGTGTAGAAACAGTAACAAACCATGCAGTAGGTTAGGATGAGGGAGCGTCAATATGATATCTCCAGGAGAGCTGAGACTAATGCTTTATCTAAGCACATCATGTTACTAGGTGCTCAGCACAATTTTTTATAATGTTTTTATGAATGAAATGTTCTATATGCTTTTAAGTATGAAATGTTTTCATGTTTATATAATGAGTTCTGAGCTGCATTTTTTGGCTGTTGAATGAAATGCTTTATATGTTTTTATGAATGAAATGTTTTTGTATTTATACAATGAGCTTTGAGCTGCATTTGCTGGTGTGGCTTTAAGGGCTCTTGTTAATTCCTAATTGTTTTTGTATGCTAATTGGCTGCTTTGCTGTTTAAAAGTACTAGAGTTTGGATCTTTATTTGTCTGATGAAGCAGCTGCTGCTGCGAAAGCACTTACTGTTTGCTCTGGGATTAAATTCTTGAATTTTACTGCTGTGTCCCGCTGCCTCCTTTGATTGTGATATTGTATTGTTTTACAAATAATGCCATCTTAAAAATTTTTGCCCTCATTCAGCATAGTGCTAAGATCAAAGGTAGAATGTTACTGAATGAGACATCAGAAGTTCTCAGGAGTCACAGAATGTTCCAAAATGTTGCTGAGATGTCAGGAGTTCTCAGGAGTCACAAAATGTTCCAAAATGTTGCTGAGATGTCAGGAGTTCTAAGGAGTTGCTGAGATGTCAGGAGTTCTCAGGAGTCACAGAATGTTCCAGTGGATCTTGTGCAAAAACATTGTCCCTTTGTTTCCATTTGTGTGCCAAGAGAGAGAGAGATGAGAGTCAGGAAACAAGGCTGCTTCCATCTGGAGAGATTTTTTTCAGTACTTCCTAAGAGCTCTATTCTCCTGTTGTCTGATAGGCACAGCCTCAGGGATGTACCTGGGTATGCTGCACACAGTTGATTTTTTTCAGCTGGAGTGTGTTTGCAGTAGTTAAACAATCTCACATCCCAAGTCTCTGGATGGGAGTACAGTACTGGGCCTTTCCCCCAGGGGGTAGTATTGCAGTGGGACCTTCATCATTTCTCTACCCCTGGGATAAGTGATAGCCAAGGGCAATTCTCTTTGATTATGATGAGGTCCCATTGTAAATCAGTTGATGTTTTAAATGTAAAAAAAATGATTAGTATCAGCAAATAATGACGGTCATTTGATTTATAGGTTCATAGGTAGGTACCTAGGGCCTATATAAGCCTAGTCAAAAAGGTACCCTGACTTTCACCACCCAAAAAAAATATTTTCCTGTGCCCCTGTCAAGCAGAGCCACAGAGGTGATCCCTGGGGTGAATTTCCTATTTACCATCCAATCATTAAGATTTTTCTTGAGTGCTAACGAGGAGCTTTGTTTGATATAGATAGGTAGTTTGTTCCAGAGTATGGGAAGTCTCTGGGACAGGAATCTATCCCTCCAGCATGTTCTGTTTATTGTGGTGACAAGGTTTAGATCCCTAGAGCGTGTAGCTCGGAGGGACTGGGATTTCTTTAAGTGGAGCATGTCCAGCAGCTCTGGGTTTGACATAGCTTTGTATGTTAGGCAGAGATTGCCTCTGAGTAGGCGATATGCGACAGAGTAAAGCTGGAGTTTCTTGACTCAGTCTGCATAGGGCATCTGTTTGAGGCTGGTAATCCTCTTTGTGAGGTAGTTCTGCAGCCTTTCCAGTTGTTGTAGATGTCTTGTGAGGTACATACCAAAAGGGGCATTGTACTCTATAATGGGTCTAATGAGTGACGAGTAGAGGGGAACAATGACCTCTTTTTTCCTGGATGAGAAACCTTTTGTGATGAGGTGTGCCACATAGTAGGATTTCCTAACTACTGTGGCGATGTGATTATCAAAGGAGAGACTACTGTCCACCTGTGTCCCAAGGTCTCTTATCACACTTTCGGTGTTAAGTAGACTACCACCTATGTGGTAGCTCATGGGTACAGAGTTTTTACCAAAGGGGATGACAATGCACTTTTTGGCATTGAGCTTGAGGCCATGGCTTTGACACACCAGACATCTGTCTCAGTGAGGCTCTTTATGAATTATAGCCTGGTAATGCAGGGGTGCTCTCTGGAGCCTTGAACCAGATCTCTGTCACTGCACAGATATCGATGTTCTCCATTTTAAGGAGTGCCTCAAGTGAATGCATTTTGAGGTTTAGACTTCTAGCATT
The DNA here is from genome assembly GCF_019279795.1 of Protopterus annectens. Classification (NCBI taxonomy): domain Eukaryota; kingdom Metazoa; phylum Chordata; order Ceratodontiformes; family Protopteridae; genus Protopterus; species Protopterus annectens. The sequence continues at coordinate 12,760,905 of NC_056733.1, forward strand.
AAGTAACATTATCCTCAGATTTTGCTTGCTTGTACCTGTTACGGTGGTGAATTTGTCATTTGAACCTTGCCTAAAAAAGACACTGTATGGGGTGGCAAGAGCCTTAGCCAGTATCCAGAATCCCAAGGATGACAGGTGCAGGCCATCTCTGGCAAAGCATCATGGTCTGTTGATCATGTCATCCCAGGCAGACAGATACTGGATCCCCTTAGAATGATACCAGAAGCTTAGCCAATTGTTGAAGTCAATGATTTTGTCCTTGTACTGTGGTATCATTCTGGGTGATGGCAGGATGCTGCTCAGGGCTAGGGTCATAACCTGCCTGGGCTACAAGATCAGAGAGCTCCTCCACACCTCTTTTCATGTAGTCCAGGGAGGTACGTCTCAGGTCATTCACACCAACATGGACAATGACAGAGTCATATTTGTACTTGTTGTGGAGTGACCTGAGTGCATGCGTTATGTGGTGGATCCTGGCACCCGACAGGCAGCTGACAGTAACTTTCTCCTTGTTTAGCCTGGTGAGTGGAACATCAGTGTGCCTGATTATAGAGTCACCTATGACTAGAGTGTTGCGTACGTTGTTTTGCCTTATGGGCTGTGGTTGAGTGGCATACTGAGCCTGTGGGCTATGTGTCATTTGGGTTGTGTTGGGGGATGGAGGATGCTTGTGTTTTTGCTTTGGAGGTCTCTGTTGCTTGAGAAGATTTTTACTGAGAGCCTCCGCGAATGTAGGTGTGTGTTTTGTGTTTCTATGTGTCTGTTTTGATGGTGTAGGTTTTGAGGGACTATGTGATGAGTGTTGTGCGGTATTTATAGACTTCTTTTACTTTAGAAACATGTCAAGTCAGTTCATCTTAAGTTCTGTCAACTTTCTAAGTCAGTAGTAGCTATATTTAAAGTATGCTGATGTGGGGACTTTGTATCTCACAGTTTTGCCATTGTCCTCTGATTCTTGGTATAAGAGGTTGATTGATATGACCTTGGCCACTTATGTTTATCTAACCGCCTCTTGATTCCTGCAGGCCCAGGCCATTAGCTGAACCCAGGTCATCTGTGGCATTATCTGAGCTCTGTCCCACTATGCCTGGTAGCCAGTTTTAAGTAAGGACATGTTATCTCAGGAGATGTAAAGAACTAGTTAATGATAGTTTTGCTACACAGGTAGAACCTTGGAAACTTCTGACACCAATGGGGAAAACTGCAGAAGCTCTTTTGTTATAAAGAAACTCTGTCCGAACAGACTGCTTGATACAAAGACTGATTATAAAGCTGTTAAGGATTAATCTGCTGATTTTGCCACAACAGTATAATGTTTGAAGTCTGAAGCTCATGGTTTTCAGGCTAAAGTGTTATGTACCCCTACAGCAGATCATTTCATGTTGTGTAATTATGAATCTTACTTGGTGGTGCTGCGGTAGCGTTGTCTCCTCACAGTAAGACGCTGTCCGGTTCGATTCATTCTCAGCTACAGCGTCTTCTGCATGGAGACATGCGTGAATGGGCATACCTTCGTTGAAGGTTGTGCGTCAGGGCTGGTAACTCGACACGTAAAAATCAACTACCAATCATTAGTGGACCGGAGTTCCGCTGTGGCGACTCCTAACCAGGAAAAGCCGAAAGACACAACAACTTGATCAGACTGCATGGGTCTAGAATACAGTCAATGTCTAAGATGACTCATTTATTTTTGTAAGCTGGACTAGAATGAGTGGCATTAAGATCTTTGCACACCATAAAAAAAGGAGAAAGAATGACCCCCTGGTGAACCTTCATGAGGCACCATCCAGCTGTGAACAGCTAAGTTAGTGGACATGAGGCTTAGAAATGTTGCATGCACAAAGCCAGGCAGCAGACTGGAGCCATTTTATCCAGCTCTCCAGTGTGATACAGAGGTATGCTACCCTTTGGACTGAGTGAACTAACCTGTCAACAGGAAAAGGAAGCCAGCTGACAGTGCTGGATGTAGAATAGGTATAGGATTACAATTAACCATGCAACAATATTACATTCTACAACCAATCTTGTAGCAGGTAGTCAGGGCATCTGCCGGTGTCATTGATGACTGGTTTGACAAACATACCTGATTGCCAGAGGATCAACCAGGGGAGGGAGGAACTGAGTAAACTTCTAGAAGCCTCCTCTCAGCTCCAGGGGAGATTGTTACTGCAGAATTGTACACAGGAGGATCCCTGTCAGGATTGGGAAGTTTCCAGCCCCAAGGGGAGCCAAGAAGGGATGCACTGGAGATGCTTAGAAAAGAGTACACACTATTCCTGCTCACATCACTGCATGTTCTTGGCCAAGGGCTTTATAAGCTATGTAAATGAACAACAAAGTACCTACAAGGTAATGGGGTCACTGGTCAGCTGTTTCCTTCCATTCTGTAAGTAACCAAGTCGTCTATGCCCAGAGATTTTTACTAGTTAGTTAGCGATTTTTTTCTTATCAAGATAAGTGTATTGATCCATAATGGACCTCGTTCAAGCATGATCCAGACAAGAAGGCAAGTAAGGCAACTTTAAGTGAGCAATGTGCAAACTGTGAGCCTGTAGAGACAGAAAGAGAGAGAGTTAGAACTGTAGAAAACAACAGATGTATATAGTCAGAGATACATAATCCACATGAAGTAGAGGGGCACAAGGCTTTAATGTAACACTTTAGTAAGTGGCACACTAATGTGCTGTCATTAATGTGTGATTTCTACTTTTTATGTAAAGATTGAGATACCACTGGCTTGAGCATTTTATCCTTTCCTGAAGTTAGAGTGGCATTGGAGTTAGTATATACAAGTAGCAGGGATGTGGTCAACAGAGATCTTCACATTGGGGGTGCTGGGGGTAAAATCCTTCTGTAAAATATCTTTTAAGTATTATTGTGTGTGTTTGTTGTTTAATGTTGATTTTGTTCAAAAATGTCATTCTTTTGTGATTATACGTGAGTAATAGATCAGTTATGGAGCTGAAATGTAGTTGTGAGGGCATTATTTACGCTACTAAATGTAAGAACTGCCAGTAAAGTAAAACATTAAAGAGTATTGATGCGATGATTCCATACTAGTACATCAAATTATGAAATGAATAAAACTCTAAATAAGTAAATTATATTTTGTCTTTGTTCACTTTTTCTTACTGCTTGGGTACAAAGGCAGGCGGAATTATCGGCTCCCCTCCCAAATGGTTAAGGATGGGAAGGAGTGTACTTCCGTGCTTCACCTGATCACAGATATGGAAGATGTGAACTTTCTGTCTGCCAAGTCAAACATAATCTCTGAAGAAATACAGACAGAATACAGTGGGTTGATTGACAGTCTTCCAAGTTGCCTGTAGGTGTATGTGTGTGTGTGTCTGTGTGTGTGTGTGTGTGGGGGGGGGGGGGGTCTGTGCGCACATGCGTGAGCACACTTGCCCGCAAATGCATGCATTCTATGACATTCCTGTGCTGTATCCAGAGCAAGCATCAGAACTTTGTGCCTCTGTGTTGCTGGAAAAGATTCCTACATCCTCATGGCATTGTAGAAGATAAAACGGGTTACTGGGAAATGGAGGGATGGTTAGATGATTTTCCTCATATACATAATTTTCTTACAAAATTTTTAAAAAAGTAGTAACATTTTTGCCCCCCAAAATTAAAACAGGTTGGATAAATGAAATATTTTTGAAACAGCATGATAACTAACATTGAGCTTCCTGCCCCGGAGAGGTGGTTACTGACTTGAAACTGTAGTTTTATTGGCCACTAGGGGTCATTTCCATAACTCCTTCATCTTCCTCTCTTAAATCCTTGACCACTCTTGTGTGGGGGGTCATTTACTACTATTATAACTTGATATTACTTGCTTGTTGGCTGTTGGTGGAGAGGAAAAAGCTGAGAAGAAGAAGGGGAGAGACTTTTGAGATTTTAAGTATTTTTTTTTAAGTATTTTTGCTGTTTTTTCTGTAAAAAAACAAAAAAAAAAAAATCTCCATAACCCTTCATTTGTCCTCAGTTTAAGGCAGTAACTTGTAGTTTATTGGCCATTTTGGGTCATTTTCCTGTCTTTTCAGTCCCCTGCTATAGAAGCCGCTAGCTGCTCATTATTATTATTTTATTTTTAAGCGTAGAGGCAGCGTTTGCACCCACTGCACACCTAGGGCAGCGTTAAGCAGGTTAGGTTTAACTATTCGGGGCTAGTCCACTCTCTTCTTCAAATTTTCCTAAAACTACCCTCCTCGAAACTATACTACTGATCTAATCAACATATTATTACAACATCAAATAATATACACATACACACACATACATACTTTCGGCTCTGATCAAAAAATCAAACAAAAAGCAGAGAAAGGCAGCCAAGACACCCAAAAAACAACCCACACCTCAGAACACACACCCACAGCAACATAGACTCTACAGTCAGAGTGTCAAAGTGTCAAACAGTCACAGCAAGGCCAAACACAATGCCAGACACAGTCATTGGTGACTCCATAGTCAGACACGACACACTGGCGTCGGGCACCAGAGACTGAGTAAGAAGGTCACAGTAAGCTGCTGCCTGTGAGGCCGCCAATCGCCACACTAGCAAGCACTCCAGGTCTCTCAACAGCAGGGTACAAATATGATTCAGTCATTGACCCTGACCTTGAGCAGTCTTCACCAGGGCGTAAGAATGATGCCACAATACAGAGATAAGATGATCAGCTTTAACAATTTGCACTAAACACTGGTGTCATTCAAGGTCTCAGTGTCTGTCTGCCTGGGATGACATGCTGGACAAACCCCATCTGGCCATGAGGGGCGGGCACCCTGTCACCTGGGATTATATTGGCAAAGGGCAGGCTCACCCCACCAGTGCCTTTTTTTAGGCAAGGCTCAAATTCTAAACCTACCACCCTAGAACACAAAAGGGAAAAAAACTAAGGGTAATGCTGCTCAATGCCATTCTCATGGAGAACATCGATGTCTGTGCTGTGACAGAAACCTGGTTCAAGTCCCCTGTGTGTGTCCATGAAACTCATGAGGAATTAAACATCCAACCCAGTTTGGCTTTGTCAAAGGCAGATCATGCGCAGCTGGAGGCCACAAAGTTCCTCACCAAAAGGATAAAGGGTCTCAAAAATCTGTCCTATGCTGCCCGACCGCTTAGCTTGCTCAGGGGTGACCTTTTGCCAAACATACAAGGCCATCAAACCCAGATTTGATGAAATATGCTTCACCTCAAAAATCTAGATTATGAACCTATATTTATATCTTTACTGAAGGGGGGCTAGGGAATGTGTTTTGTGATTTCTGTTGTACATACACACACAAACACCCACATATAGATATATATATATAGAGAGAGAAAGAGAGAGAGATACACAAAACAAAAAACAGAAAACTAGTTTTACAGAAACAATTACTCTTGATATCAGCATACCAATTATTAAAACAGCCTGTTGTCAAAGCTTCTTATGTAAGATCCATGTCAAAGATCACTTTGCATTCTTATTAAAAATAAGAAAACAGGATTCAAGCTGGTGTTGCTTCTTTAAACCATGGTTTATTAAATTAAAACTGGAGATGAGTGCTTTTGCCCTTTTTAGAGCCTCATCAGAGGTCTGAAATTTAGGCTCTGGATATGCAAATTTACTGCTAAGCCAAGTGTTATAACTGATGGAGAAAAAGGTACATTCAATCATTTTTTCTGTTCTCAGAATATGCAGCTTTTTGTATTTTAAATGTTTTATTTTATCATCCTACTGTACACTGTGATGTATTAAGAAGTTCCCATTTTTGCGCTGAATATGAAAGAATTGTAAATATTCAGTGGAGGAGTGCTCTTTGTTTTTTTTTGTTTTTTTTTTTTTTTTTGCTTTTTTTTGCGCCAGTAGCTTGTTCAGTACAGTGGCTCACCAAAACTAACGGAATTTAGATGAGCTGATGTTCCGTGGTACAACTGCACTACACTTTTTTTTACCTACTTCCATAGCTATATTCTGCCCATTAAATAGGAGGCAAACAGCAATGAAAAAGTCTCTTCTGCAGGAGAGAGGCCTCATGAACCAGCTGGCAGTAGCCATAGAGTATAAAGGCAGGACCAGCTGCTTAACCTTCAGTGTGGTTCTTCTTTGTTTTAAAAGAATGATTAAGGCATGTTATTAACCCTAAGTAAATGACACAAGCAATGAAACGTGTAATATATTCATATGCAGAGCAGCCTGTTCGCCGTTACAGCAGAATGCTAAATGTAATTGTTTCTGACTTCTTTCACAATAGCCTTGTGAATTAGGAGCTGACTTGCTGCATATTTTATCTGAGGTTCACTGCTTATGATGCAAAGTTGATCTCCAAAGTGAAAACGGGGAAAGCAGTTATATTTTTATGATCTGTTCTCCTTCGTTTCATTTGTAAGTCCTTGCATGGTAATTGAAACTCCTTGTTTAGAATACAAGTTGTTTACTTTCAGTGTTGATTTTCTTTCGATAGTAGTTCTAAAAATGCCTTGTTTCACACATATACCACTGTCTATTTTCAACCATTGTTTTCTCTCATTTTATGTTTGGTTATGTGAGTTCAGGTTTGAAAGTAGTGGTCTGTATATAGCCTGGTCACATCTTTAGGGCGGTGTCATATGTGCACTATATGTAAGTTGAAAAAAACACACAAGCTGTGCTTTACAAACATTGTTATATGTATCTTAGTGGCATACAAAACACAAAACCAACACTTAGATACATCATACATCTGAGAGGTACATTCAAATGGCTATCATTTGTTTCCTGGGATGGCTTACAAAACTAATATCCCTCTAAAGACGCTTATGAGAGCAGGATGTGAAGACTGGATTCTGCTTGTTTTTCTTTGAGGTATGTTGTTAGTTTTAATACTTGGTTTAGTTCTCCAGTCCCTGAAAACACTTTTTCCCCTAACCATGGAGAAAAGAAAACTCAAACTGGGTTACTTAACTACTTCAGTAAATGTTGCTGAGTCCTCTGACTCACTTTAGAAAAAATATGTATCTGATGCAATAGTAATGACCTCACCTTTCATGTCAATATAAGTAGTACCCTGGTACTTGGTACAATGGTGTCAGTGTTGATTGCAAACTAAATGGTCAAGTCATAAAAGTGACATTGTCATTAAATGTCTAGTGACACTGGTACTGGACAATTTAAACTTTGACCAGTGCATATCTACCAAGGTCTGGAAAGCATATTCTGTAGTCAATCTAAACCTAAAGGGCGTGTCTAGTCAGTAAAGAGAGATTGTTTTACCACTTTATTATCTCACTGATCCAATCCGTTGTTGAACATTGTGCTATGTTTTGTAACTTTCAAATAACCATCTTGACGTAACTTACAAAGATATAGTGATTCTTTACTTGAAAATCATAGGGCTGGAAAACTTGAACTATTTAGAAAGGCTTCAGGTACTGTCATTGTATTGTGCATGTTATAGGTTACTAACTTGTGACCTCTTCCTTTTCTATAAGGCAACATCTGATCCGGTTCAGTTTGAAAGGCTGTGCCTGGAAAGCTCAGTTGGGATTGCTAACACCAGTCAGGGAACCGAATATTGATATAAATGTTAATAATTAATGTGACTGATACATTACACAGTGCTTTCCAAGATTATGGATTATGCTTCCCCTTACAATCTGAAGTCATTCATTAACTGCCATCAAAAATCACCATGATATTTAGATGGGAAGCAGGAAATATCAGCAAGGGTTATGGCAGTATGTTGTAAATGTGACCACAGAGTATATGAACCTAACGAAATGTAAATGTTAATCTAGTAACAATTTTTCTATGAAACATTTAAAAAAATGTTGTTAGAAGGCAGATAATTACTGACTTCTAATTGTAAGGGGGAAGCTTAGTCCATACTCTTGAAAGGCACGCTGTAATGTATCAACAGCATTATTTTTTAAAGCTTCACACTTTTCTGTGATAAAAATGGAGCCTGCAGATTTTAAACAGCACTATCAGTGCTGGTATAATGTCAGGGTCAGAGCTGCTCATTTGCATTTTTATGTATTTTAAGCATATCTGCTACATTTAGTCTGAAGATGTAGGAAAATTTACTATGGAAGGGTTATTAAAACAATTTATCTTTTCATGTCATGACCAATTGATAATTTATCTCCGAAGTTTGCAAACAAAGCTTCCTTGTTAATATATATAGATATTACAGAGAACCTGACTGTAACATAACCATTATAACTTAAGTCTGGATTTTGAACAGTCATGTGCAAATGTATTTCTATGTTTAGGACTATGCCTGGGGTCAGAATACAGAAAAAAAAAGGCTAAAATAATGCACTACAGTAGTTCTGCCAGTTATAAGTCATTTGTTTCTGTTTTGCATAAGCAGTAAGGGATGTCAGGGTGTAAGACAAGCACAACATTACAGAGGTAAAATAAGGCACAAAGCCAGATGATCAACTCCAAACATATATTAAAACTGTTATATGCATGAACCGAGAGTACCTATTTTTGTGATTATAACATGGACATGATTTCATTTCTACATGTACATTACGTAGTTCTAATCACATCTAACAGCCAGTCTGATTGCTGAGAAATTGTTAGCAGGTTTGTGCTTTATTTGGACAGTTCAGTACTCAGCTAATGACCATTCAGACTGGTGTCAAATTGGTGCCCATTCTGTGAGGTTAGTTTTAATGCAAATCTAAGCAGCTGATCAGGCTGTCGGGAAATTTCTGTCTGTTTCCTAAGTTATAGTAATAGTAAATAAATTAATGTCTGCATCAATGTCATGCTATCCAACAGCTAAGAATTATGGAATGTCGGCATATAAGGTATCTAATGTTTTAGGGTATATTTTGTAATTCACGCAAGCAGCGGGAATGTAGCATGTCAGCATCCATTGGAGGGAGCAACTAAAATCCACTCCTTGCTTCTTTTTAGTATACTGCTAGACTTTTCAGAGTTTTGAGTTCAATAATTATTTTTCTCAGTTTCAACTAATAGCATTGGTTTAGCACCATAATTCCTCCGACTGAGTAACTCTTGCATTTTTTTTTATGGTAGATTACTATTAAGTAAACAGTAATTATTCTCTAGTTTTACCTCAGTACTCCCAAGAGCAACTGGGTATCTTCTGAAACAACAATTAATGCACTTAGATAACATAACAGCTGACCGATGCAATGCAGAGTGTCACAGAACATGGAGTACGCACTGCAAAAATGAAGGGTATTAGTTGTAGGCTGCAAGATTCTTCAATATTCCTTCAGGAGCTGTTGCAGAGGAAAGGAAAGAAAAATATGTTTTGTAAAATATGAAATGAAGGTAAATAATGTGGCTTTCCATCAGATATTTGATAAAGTGTGACCAGGAAAAAAAGATGTGGAATTTCAGGAAGTAAATGCAGCAAAGAACCCCAGATTATATAAATCTGCAGTGGGAGTTTCTTATCAAAAAGAGTTATTTAGTGAAGTAACCAAGGTAGGCCACCAAACAGTGACTCTAGGTAGGTACAGCTTGGATTTCTAATACAATAAAGAGGAATAAATAGAACCTGCATGATATAATTTATTGGCATTCAAGACTAGAGTCTCCACAAAAATTCACTGGGGTGTACTATGTCAACCTATTTTACACCTCATTGGATATAATGAAATGCTTCAGACAGCTTTCTGCATTAGTAGCAGTCTAGTTTTGACTAATATCAAGGGACCCAGAAAGCCAGTGTGAGGGAAATAAAACTGCTGATGACCTGCTCCCCAATCTTGAAGAGTAGGTCTGTAGGCTGCATCATTAAACCAAAGTGGATGCTGAACTGGGGTCTTTTGCAATCGCAGTTACTATATTTAGAAATGTGTGTCATTAGCTCCTACATTATACTGTCTTTTGCTTTTTGACATTGGCAGTGGGAATAACACCACAGACAGAAATTTTAGCCTGTCGTCTTTCTATCCCAATATGGGCCATAAAATTGTCATGATTGCTAGGAATGCAGCTTATTCAAGTCTTTCGTTCATCAGATATCTTAGGAACTACTGCTACGTGGCAGGTGTGAATCTCCCTGAAAACTGATAAGACAGTACTAGAGATTGTTGTCAGTCATGGCTTAGTGGGCAGGTGAGGTGAAAGACAAGAAACTTGACATTTCTTGCTGACAGAGAGTGAGTGAGTGAGTGAGTGAGTGAGTGAGTGAGTGAGTGAGTGAGTGAGTGAGTGAGTGAGTGAGTGAGTGAAGAAGAGACCAAGTGACTAAGTGAGTGAGTAAGAAAAGTGTTCCTTTACCAAGGAAGTTCTTAGTATTTACAAAAAAACTAACGTAGACACTTTTCATAATTCTAACAATATGGGACTATTAAAGGTCTGTATAGGACATGACAAAAACACAAGTCAGAATCACTTGAAAAAATGTAGTCAAATTACAAAAACACACGCACACACAAAAAATATTTCTACTCTTGAAGATATTTTATTCGTGATCTCTATAAACGCCACATCCTGAATGATGTAAACATACAGTAGGCCAATAACAACAGTAATTCATATTCCATGCGCAAGCAATAATGCCCTCCAGGGTGTGTGTTAAGGTGTAATTAACTCCCTCCCAGGGGTGTTATGAGGCTTGATGTCGCAGGCAGAGGGCCTCTACATCTCTGAAAGGGCATTAATTACACATTAACACGCACCCTGGAGGGCATTATTGCGCTCAGAGAATGAGCTGTCTATAAAGCTGTTGTTCTACTTGTTTATTTTTTTTAAGTACTATATTATATTTTATATATTTTTAACGTAAAATAGCTCATCCACCTAATGTTTCAAACTTGCTGTAGTATATGTTAATGGTGTTGGAGGAAGTAATTTACATCAAACATATATAAAAAATAATATAGTGCTTAAAAAAATAATAAGCAAGCAAAACACAATTTTACATAGAGCCCATTCTCCCACCCATACACACATGCAGTCTCTTCTTACTTCTCCGTACTTGTACAGTGATACCCTGCTGGAGTTCTTACTTCTCCGTACTTGTACAGTGATACCCTGCTGGAGAACCTTCATTCTCTAATCAGGGTGTTGATGTACAGTTTGCCTGTTCTCTAAAAAAAAAAAAAAAAAAATCACCTTTTTGATTTCACACAAATAACTAACACTGCTGGAACAGATGAAAGCACTGGCTCTGAAAGCATTATTGATTTGATACTAACAACTCAAGCTGTACTGCGGTGGTGGTGCTGCGGTAGCGTTGTCGCCTCATAGCAAGACGTTGTCCCATTCGATTCTCAGCTAGAGCATCTTCTGTGTGGAGGCATACGTGAATGGGGCGTGCCTTCGTTGAAGGTTGTGCATCAGGGCTGGTAACCCGGTACGTAAAAATCCACTACCAATCATTAGCGGACTGGAGTTCCGCTGTGGCGACCCCTAATCGGGAAAAGCCGAAAGACACAAACAAAAACTAACAACTCAAGCTAGTCACATTCTCTCTTCAGGTACCCTAACAAACTCCCTCAGTGACCATCATCAGACCTTTCTTATCTGGGGGTCATAAGAAAATCAAAAATATAAATTTCAAGTGAGTACAAGCCAAAAGGTAGTTCCATAAAAACACTTTTAGTGCATTTCTAAAACAATGCAAATGTCACTCTCTAAAATCTCTACCCATTGATGAGACTGTCACGTACTTTAACCACACTTTCATAACTACTCAGAACTCTACTGACAAGTACATAAGAAAAAAGCTTAAATTCAATACTGCCCCGTGGATATCAACAGGAATTAAGGAACTAATGTCAATGAGAGAGAAAGCTTAGAAATACTGGAAAATCTCTCAAAGAACCACATCTAGACAAAATTATAACATACTGAGAAGCCAGGTTCAGTAAATCAGCAAGAAAAGCAATCACATTTATTTAACCAGCAACTACTCTGGCATCAAAATAATCCCAAACTATACTGGGCAAACATTGATAACCTTCTTAAGCCAGAACAAAAAAAAAAACTAGTCCTTTCCTCAGTTAAACTGATGTGAACATTGCCTTTGTGTCATCCACCTCTGATGGACCATTAGCACATCCACAAAACAAACAGCATCATAAGCACTAGATCCAAGTATTTAAATTTTACTTGTGACATAAATAAGACATGCTGGTGAGACAGATAAGTATCACAGAGGATCTCCTTGCTCTGGAACAGGCTCCCCAATCTTGTCCGTACCTAATGCTGTTTAAGAGTAACCTTGACCAGTGGATGGGAAATCAGAAATTTACCTCTGGTCTGGCCCCCATGTCTCTCATAGACAGAGACAGACAGAACATACTCCTAATCTAACACCCCCCCCCCCATAACCTTTAGAAATTTCTTATCATGCATACCCCTTCCAAATAAACTCCAATAATACATATGGACACAATTGAGTTGGGTTGCCCAGCTAGACTTATAAAGGCAGTGGTGGTCATTAACTTAGTATATACCTATGAACCTATATAATATCTCTTCAAAAAGGAGGAACAAAGAATTTCCTTAGTAATTTTAGACCTATTGCATTACTACCCACATCTCTATAACTATTGAAAATGTATACAAAATCATCTGTTACATCATCTTATAAATAATTTGTTGTCACCTACACGGTATTGTTTTCAGCTTGAATTCAGCACTGTATAGCCTAACAAGAGATTTCCCACTGCTGCTATTCTCTTAGACCTGTCTAAGGCCTTAGATGTCATCTCGCTGTCACTCTTGTTTTACAAAAGCTACCTAATCTGGCACACGACACATTACAAGTGTATCTGGCTAACTGACAACAAGTTGAAAAATGGCCCCAAGCAGTTTTCACTTTCCACACTGCAGTGTCGGTGTTCCACAAGGCTTAATACATGGACCAGTTATGTTCATTATCTTTGTAAATGGCATTCATGCTATGATTTCTGATGCCACTTTAGTACTGATGTCTCCACCTTTATCAGTACTGCTAACTCTCTCAGTCAGTTGCAGTGTTCACCACAGCTTAACTTCCAAAGCCTAGAGCAGCAGTCTCCAACCTTTTTTCCACCATGGACCAGTTTCATGTAAGAAAATGTTCCACGGGCCACCCATCACACATGCATAATAAAGTGCTTAATATTTATTTATTTATTTATTTATTTGACATTTGTTTATCGGCCAGGCCAGACTGGACTAGAAGTCCATTTTCAACTGAGACCCAGGGAGAAAAGCTGCAAAGTACAATAAAAAGGCAATAACATTGATTTACTATCATTGAGAGAGGTATGTAAACCTAATGGCAACCTTGTTGCCAGTCTAAGTTTATAAGAGCAATATTTAAAATCTGTCCCTATTACCTAGTTCTGTCCAGCATACCTCTCAACTGCACAGATTTTCACAGAATGTCCAGATTTTTTCCAAATATTTTTGGTCTATTTCTCATAAAGTTGTTTTCTGGGAAATCACTAGCAGATCTATGAGGTTTGAAGTCAGAAAAGAATGACAGACAGTTGAGCTTCAGACTTCATACCCTTCAGAAAATGCATAATAATGCAAAACCTGTATTTCTATCCACTTTCCAAGCTTGTAAGAGCAGTACTTAAAAGTGTCCCTGCTTTTGGGCCTTTGTCCCCCCTCCCATCATTTTTGACTTTGTCCAGATTTCTCACTCTAAAGAGGTTGAGAGGTATGCTGGAGAGATTTATTGTGCGAGAGGTTGAGTGGTATGGTCGAGAGGTACGCAAACCTCATTGCCACTGCTGCCAGGGATCACTCTCACTCTTCTCTCTCTCACACACACACACACACACACACACACACACACACACACACACACACACACACACACACACACACACACACACACAAGGACTCCTACTGTCATGCCTTCATTCACTCACACACGCAGACAGAAACATACACACACACTTTTTTCAGTTTCATTGACTTTATTTTATACTCGCTAAACAGCAAAAGCGCTGCTTAGCGAGTGTAAAATAATGGCTCAATCAATGTCACTGCTCACTCTCATACACACACATTCCCTTCTTTCACGCACACATAGATTTTGTTTTCACTCACATACGCAGACAGATATATAAACACACTCATACACATACATACACACATTCACTTTTTCATTTCACTCAGTGCCTGGAGGCCTGGTACCAAATGATCCACGGCCCAGTGGTTAGGGCCCGCTGGCCTAGATCACTGGTTTAAAGACTCAAATTGTTTATTACTTGCCAATATCTCTAAACTGTTTATATTTGGCTGTGGTGAAATCTCATTTACTTTGCAAAATAACAAACCAGTTGAACAAGTGTCCCATGACAAATTGTTAGGGGTATTCATAGATCATAAATTAAACTTCAAGAAGCATTTGACTGCAATAGCATCAAAATAATCGCAAACTATACTGGGCAAAAATTGATAACCTCAGAAGTGCAGAACTTGACTGTGTTATACAAATCAAAACAGTAACTAACAGAAACAGCACAACTAAATACAATCAAGACTCTGTTACTACCCACATTACTTTATGCCTTCTCTGTCTTTACTACTATCCTAACAACTCATCTACATAAACTGGAACAAACGCACAACAAAACTGCAAAGTACATTGCTAATGTTTCCAACAAAACTCATCATTGTAAAGCACTTCATAAGATTAACAGGTTAGAGCTAAAACACCTTTAATACTGAACAAATTAAAAACATCATAGAAAATGCCCACCTATATCTAATTTAATCCCAACATATATGCCTAACAGAAATGTAAGATCTCAGACCTAAAACCACCTAGAAGTTATCAAATCAAAATAAAACTATAGTGAATGCCTGTGTACTATGTACATGCAGCCAAACTGTGGGATTCCATTTGCCCAGACTATAGACATGGCAGTAGATGTAAAACATTTCTCTGTAACATAAAACCTACCTAACATCCACTTGTATCTGTCATTGTACCTGAATTTCTTATCCATCCTTCTCCCTTCCTCTGCTTTTTTAACCACTGTACTATTTACATTGTTAACCTTGGATTTACCTGTTAGCACATACAACTGAGGTATTTAATTGCACCTTTTATTACTGATGTGTTCTGTTATATTCATATTTATTTGTACATTTTTTGTATATATAAATTCAAGAATGTCTGTCTATGTACATTTGATTATTTTCAACTGTATGGTATAACTGTGAAGCTTTTCTCACTGTTCCTTTGCTGAAAATGGATCATTAGCTCAATAAATAAATAAACAATGGCAAGCTTCAATATTCTATGTAACAGACTGACATTTGTTATCATGATGTGTAGGAATAACATAAACTGTTGATTAATTAGGTTCTGTAGCCTGCCCCGTAGTTAAGGAAGCAGGCAGAATACATGGGCCTGAGTCATAATAGCGATTATCTAAATCTATGTTTCAGTCTCAGCCTCATGCCTTCAACAATCGTCAGTAATTCTGAGCAAAACTTTTACATTTATCTTAGAATTGCATGTCATTAACTATATTTCTGCCATTGTAGAATTCCATCCATATAGATGATGTAGTAAATGAGTGCATTAAAATTAAGGAAAGAACTCCCCAGTAACAGGAAGAGTCACAGGAAGTGGGATGCTGCAGATGTTTTACTGATAAATTTATGTGGAAGCATTCACCAAATTATGCACAGACTAATAAATTTGAAAGTCATCTGTTATTTTGGACCAGACCTTTGGAATGTCACTGACATTGCATGATTCTTTCCTAAAGGGTGATTTCCTGATCCCTGTGTGGACTCATCTTTTGGAAAGGAATTGTGTGATGTTGGCTTGAGGGCTATAAATAGCATATCAGAAATCTGGACCTGAATGACTGAAAATTGTAAGCAAATGGTATTATGGTAACCAAGTTAACCTCAGAGTTAAAAAAATAGTTAATTAACATAATTGTTAAGTCACACATTTATAGTACACATCTTATGAACTCTGGTACCATAATTTTGCAGCTGTATCTTCAAGGATAATCTTACAGTCACTATAAAAAGAATCTTTTCAGAAAGAGTCGTGCAATGACTATAGCATAGCTCGGGTCTATATTACATTATCGAATACTAATGTATTCGAAAACGTAATAGTCGACCCGTAAATGTCGAAGTTGTAAAACTTCGAACATTTACAAAAAAATACAAAAAACACACCCAATCAAACCATTTAAACACTGTAAGCAGGGGGGCAAGCCCACCTGCACCCCCATTTGGGGGGCTGCGCCCACCACACCCCCCGCTATTTAAATATACAAACTCCAAGATTGCCATACAGTGCAGACAATGAAAATCTTGCATATCTGCACTGTATGGAGATCTCCATTGAAATGTTCGATGTTTTACGACTTCGACATTTACCGGTCGACTATTACGTTTTGGAATACATTAGTATTCAGTAACGTAATATAGACCCCATGGCTCACGGGATGAATCCCAGAGTTGCCTTGACAAAAGCATGGGCCACAAAAATCAAAAAATCACAAAGTTCCAAGCCAATGTTCACCAAATGAAACGCAAACTAATAGTTATTAGTAATTAATTTTATTTATTTATTGATTGATTGATTTGTTTTTGTTGACTGGGTTAATCTGGCTGGACAGAAAGTCCCTTTTCATCAGAGATGTGGGAAGAAAAACTGCAGAGATAGAAATCAATAATATTTTTCTTGGTACGTAGTTAAGGCATACATTAAAGCGAAATCCCACATTTCTACATCATGAACTGAAATATATAACTCTTATGACTCTTATAAGCATGCATATTTATAAAGGGAAGTAACTGTGGAAAGATGAGTGATGTAAAACCCACATTTAGCAAATGGGAGATTATCAGATATGCACTAAAGAGGTACTACCCGTAGAGGGACTGTTAGCTTTGTGTAGCTTGTCATGGTTGAAGCGAGGTAGGTTGTGGAGCTGCAGTCGTGAGTCATAGTGTGAAAGTATCTGAAATGTTGGGTAACGACATGAGAGAGTGAGGAGAGGAAGAGAAATAGGGATAAGAATTGGAGACACAAGAAGCTGTGGACGGGTTAAGAAATGCTGAGATTAGGGAAGTGGAGGACAGGCGAGGGACAAAGAAAAAAGGTTGAAGGATAAGTGAGTCAGACTTTATGTGCTTGCATTAAAGCCAGTTCTCATGACTTTTGACACAGTATTTTATATAGCTGTTCCTAATGGTCATTTTGAATTTACTGTGCAGAATTATTTCTCATACACGCTTAGATGATTACATACATATATACACGCATGCACATATTTCAGACGCAAGCAATGTTGCCCTTCCAGCCTGCCAATGTACCAAAACAGTCATTCCCAAAATGTACCCAAGCAGCTCTTAAGATTATATAAACTAGTGCTTGCTTTAATGTAATTTGGTAGTCTATTCCATGCATCAGCTACTCTGTCTAAGAGAAACAATGAATACATCTCTCATGCCTATATAATCTCTTGGTTTAATTTCTCCAAGTCTTTTGGGTTTCTAATACCATGAAAGGAATGGATCCCATTCCTAATTCAAAGTATTATTAAAGTTTGTAAAATTAGTATTGTTTCAATCTTTGATGTCAGCCAGAAGTGCTCTTCACAGCACCTGCAATATACCCAGAATTGACTCCTGCAACTCATATAGAGTTACACATATCGGTAGCATGTGACTGTAAATCTTTTTTTTTTTTTCAGACCCATTGTTCCTACTACTATTGGAACTGTCTGGGTATCCTACATCTACATTTCCCTCAATTTTGCCTCTAAATCCTGGTATTTTTATGACTTTGTGTCTCTCTTTACATAAGACACTGTAATCACTGGGGGTAGCAATTTCAGTGATCAGTGCTACTTTTGTCTTCTTTTCATGGACTTATTATATCTGGTTTTCTTGCATCTATTTTTTGAAGTACTGGTATTGGATGACCCCATGTAATACTGTATATATTTCATCATTTTCTATAATGCTTTGTAGTTCATGTTTCCGATGCTTCTCAGCTACTTCAATATTGTAATGTTTGCATAATTCCCAGTGCAATAGTCTTGCCACATTATTATGCCTTTCAGTATACAGGCCTTCTGCCATTAGTGTATCACACCCAGCATAAAGATGTGCAACTGTTGCCAATTCTGTTTTCCAAAACCTCCATTTATCTGTCACTCCTACATGTTCAATGGACTTTGTAAACCAATGTGTATGTAGTCCACTATCCTAGGCCGCCAACCTTTCATCTTTTGCTTAAAATTCACCTCTCCTTATCCATTCCTGCATCAGATCTTGAGTGACATAAGGTTGTTCCAGGTGTTTTCTATACATGCAACTATATTTATGCCTTTTCCACATTTCTTGCCTTCTTATCTGATCCTTAACCTTATATTCTTTCTTTTTGGCACATTCAGTTGTTACCTGATTTTTGTCTATTTCTGGTGTGATTTCCATTCCTGCTTGACACTGATATGCTTCTGCTAAACTAAGCAAGGAAGTCATCTTAGATTATGCTCATGTTTTAAAACTTTCACTATGCTTGGATCTTGTAAGGTCAGCAGATAGGTATGCAGCTCTATTACTGCAGATCTATACATGTAATCAGTTTTGTGGAGATCCATACTACCTTCAGAACAAGGAATATAATCTTGGTATATGCTGATTTTTATAAATGATTTGATAAGCGTGAAACATTTTTCGTGTTTTCCTGTCCAACTTATGCAATACCTTTTGGAGCCAGTCAATCACACCAAAACTGTAAGTTAGAACAGAAGGAGCAAACTGGTTTATAACTTTGATTTTGTCCCTAGATGTCAGGACTGTTTTCAGTGTTAATTTTAATCTTCTAAAATATTCTTTACTAAGTTTTGTTCTCATTTGTTCATATTTTATTGTCGATCCTTCAATTCCCAAAATATTTATACACTCCCTCCTGCTCAAGTTCCTTTATATCACATTCCTGTCACAGACTCATATTTTCTTGATGCTACAGCTTTCCCATTTTAAAGGTTGCCTTTGTACATTTATCAAGACCAAATGGCATTCTTGTATCATCTGAGAAAGTTTTGACCACTTGCAATTTTGCTTTCATTCCTCATCTGATGAACTATACAGTTTTAAATCATTCACAAAAGAAGATGAGAAGTCTTTATACCTTGTTGTTTTCCAGCAGCCAATTTGTAAACATGACCTAATCTGTTAAGTAGAGCGCTTAATGGGTTAAGGGGAAGACAAAAAAGCAATGGTGACAGTCACCCTGCAATACCCCCTTTGAAGTTTTATCCCTGGGATAATAATTTGTCCTTTATCATGGCTTAGCTGCAGAGTGGTGTGCCACTGTTTCATGGTCACTGTAATGTAATTGATCAATGCAGGGTGTATCTTATACATCTGTAAGCATTCCCTTATCTATGAATGTGGGATGCTGTCAAACGCTTTTTTTCAGTCTAGCTATGCCATACTTAGAGTCTTCCCCTTTTTAATAGTCTCCATTGTGGCTTTATTTAACAATAATTGATCCTTTGTTCCATATGACTTTCTTTTATTACCCTTTTGCTCTATTGCCATGATTGCATTTTCTTCTAAATGACTTTAAACTCTGTCAGCATCAATTCCAGTATATAGTTTATTCATAATCGGAAGGCAAGTTATTGATCTTTAGGATAGCTTGTAGGTTCACTCTTAAGAAAGAGTATTGTTTTTCCTGTTGTTAACCAGATTGGTGTCTGTTTGGGATGCACATAAAAATAGTTCTTACTCAGGGGGAAATCTTTGTGTTGTTTGTCTTTCAACTTTTCCCGGTTAGGGGTCGCCACAGCGGAATTCCGGTCCGCTAATGATTGGCAGTAGATTTTCATGAACGCCGAGGTGCCAGCTCGAAGTCCAACCTTTAATGAAGGCACGCCCATTTACGCATGTCTTTTGAATGCCCACCCAACCGAGGGGAGGACATGCAGACTCCACACAGAAGGCACTCCCCGCACTCCAGCCGAGAATCGAACGGGAGAACCTCTTGCTGTGAGGCAACAACGCTACCGCTGCACCACCGTGGATGTAAAGATGTTAATACTTGTACCCAGAAATTGGGTACTGCATCTGGGCCTGTAGTTTTTCAATTAGGAGCTTTTCATAATTTTGCTTCAATGTATCTGGCTGTTACTTCATTTTTCTATCCATTCAGCATCTTTGTTATGTTCCACAGGGTTTTCATACATATTTCTCCAAAATGTGTCTATTTCTTCTTCTTTTTTTTTTTTTTTTTTTTGTTGGTATTTCTATTCCTTTTGCCTTGTTTCCCAATTCTGCATAGAACTTCTTTGGGTCATCAATGAATTGCTTATTTTGTACTTTTCCTTTATATTTATCTGCATATCTTTTAAGTTTTTCTGCCTGTTCAGATATCTTTAGTTTACTATATGCAATAATGTGTGATAGTTCCTGGTGCATTCTGATACAGCACATTGCTTTTATCACATCTATCTTTCTAAGAATATTTATTGAACTGTTCCATCTTCTGTACTCTTCTAATAGTGACACTTCTTATCTTAATTGCATTACAGTTTTCTATATTCAATACCTCCATGATGGTATTTTATTTCTTCCCTTCCTTTCCTTTATTGTCCTGTGTTTTTGTGGTAAGACTTTATCTGTTATTAATTTAGCTGCACAGTAATATATTCTTCTGTTATATCACATTTGTTTTATCAAACTTCTAACATTTTGGGTCTTATTGACTTTCTGTAATCTGTTTCTTTCATTGATCTTAATATGTCTATCCATCTCTACTAAATCAAACAACTCTTCCCTTAGACCATGTTCTTTGTTCTCGGTTTCCTGTAGACATTCTACAGAAAGTTTCGGAACATCTTCCTGTGCCATATTCTCTTCAGCTTCATCCTGTGTCATCCATTGCTCTTTCATATAGGAACTCAGTGGCCTGTCACTCCACAACATTGACTGCATCAGAGTTGCCACCGTTTCCTGCTCCTTCCCTTGCTGTACAACTCCAGCTGAACTTTTGTACTGGTTTCTACTGAAGACTCCAAAGTATCTTCATTTGGTAACTGATCTGATGATTCCTGTTCCACCAGTTTCTTCTTAATTTGTTCTACCATGTTGTAATGTTACCAGAGTTGGCATCTCCTTACTTAGGTTGTCTGTTGAGTCTCAACTACTCTTTGATAATCCCAAACATCCCCAGAGGTAGCTGTCTCTAAATGCCCTATATACCTGAATAAGGTCTCCTCTTATATATCTATATGTGATACTGTACAAGTTCAGATATTTTTATCTTTCATGGCAGCTTAAATTTTCACATCCTTGGATGCCATTGGTATATTTCTGTTTTACTCTTTCCAGTTTGCTCCTGCTTGTTTTTCTTATAAGATTTACATATTATTATTTCATACACTAATTTGGCTGTAATGTAACTTACAAAAATTTCATAATTTCTGATTTACTAGACTTTATAATTGTTTTATACAGACTGTAGCTTTATAGCTATAATTGTCCAGTTAGTTGATATTATCAGAAAAACTCTAAGCTGTAGCTACTCATGTACCCATGTTCTTAAATGAACTTACAGTTTCAGTTACTGTGTGCTGTATTAAATATTTGTCCTTCAATCTATGTCTCTCAAATCTCATATGTTTAGTTTTATTGTATTTGTCAGCATATTTTCCTGTACCAGCCTGGTCAATGTAGTCAAATTATTTTCCAGACATGTCATATCTAAATGCATGTAATGAATTTACCCATTTTCAAGTCATCTGCTTACAGGCTGTAGAGCATCTCAGATGAAAAAAGTAGATCTGAAAGATACAACCTAAACAAGTTTGGGCCTAGGACAGAGACCTGTGGGACACCCTGACTGTAAGCTAGAATTTCACCTGTCCAATTGCTATGTGATACTTGCCATGTCCAATTTGTAAACCATTCAGCGATCCATCTTATCAAAATTGCATCAATATTATATTGTTCTAATTTATTGATCAGTGTTTTGTGAATGATCCTATCAAAGGCTGAAGTTAAGTCTATATATACATTACATCACAGCACAGTTTTTCACTTATAGCTGTTATTATATTATTATAGAAAATCACTTTGCAGGTGGTTATGGATCTGTTTGCAACATATGCATGCTGATATATAGTTTCAAGTCTCAACCTTTCCAGTTCTTCATGCTTTTCTGTTATTTTCTCACAACGAAAAGTAACTTAAGGGTCTTTATGACTCTTGTGTTTGTCCTATTCCATTTTCCCTTAAAGATGGGTTTAGCAAGTGTGTGTCTCCAATCTTGAGGAAATCTCCCCTTAAAATGAAATAGTTATAATGGTAGTGTAAGTTCATGCTGAAGTAATCTCAGGTCATTATTACTAATTCCATCTCCTGCCAGTGCTTTGTTTGGTCTAGTTTACATGGTTCTTTTTTAATATAATCTAATTTAATGTCAGTATCTGAAGTTACTTGGATGGTACCAGCTCAATTTATTACTCCCCTTGTGGAACAAGATATTTTGCAGAAGATTTTGTAAATATATCCATAATCTGTTGTGTTTGAGAGTACATGTTAGAATTTACACACAGTTTATCAGTTTGTATGTCTGTACCTCTACTACAGCTTATGTATCTACAAAATGGTTTCCTATTATGGTCAATATCTTTGCGCACGTTTTCATTTTTTTTCCGGATTTAGTCTCATACTATGTTTCATTTGTCTGTCCAGTTTGTTTGTTTCAGTTTTCAAAGTTGTGGTTTGACCTCATTTGCATTTCTTATATTGTTTATCTCTTATCTTGATTAAGAATCTTGTCATTATGGAAATACATCATCCTGACCTTGTACATCTAGAGCCCAATGTTAAACATTTGTTTGATGTTTTGCATCAAACAACTTCCATATCAGCACTTGCTACATCTGTAGGTTTTCCACTGAATGCATTATTCCAGTTAAATATAGTAACTGTTTTGTTTCTCATGATTGAATTATACAATAACAGGGATGAAATTTCATCAAATACTGTCCTGTAAAGAGCACGTTGAAAATGTTAGTTCATATGCTAAGATATGACCATGTCTGTTTCTTAAGCCCTTTATAGAAAACAATTCAGAATTACTGTTTGCAGTTTTCAAGAATATTGTGTTTCCAGTTTAAGAAGACAAAAAGAGGTTGTACTGCACCAGATTCACATATGGGTGATTGTGGAATGTGTGTGTATGTGTGTGTGTGTGTGTGTGTGTGTGTGTGTGTGTGTGTGTGTGTGTGTGTGTGTGTGTGTGCGTGTGCGTGTGCGTGTGTGTGTGTGTGTGTGTGTGCACGCGCGCGCGCACATGTGTGTGTGTGTGTGTGTCTGTCTAAATACAATGTGTGTCATGTGTGTATATATGTGTTTCATGTGATAAACTGAAATCCTCTCCAAGATTTGTTCTCTCTGCCTTGGATCTTTCAGGTACTGAGATAAGCTTTGATTTCCCCACAGCCCTGAATCAGGGTAACTGTTATCCTAACATCACTGGAAAAATGAATTAATGCATAAGTGAATGAAAGAATGTAGAATCCTAAAGAGAAGTGGAGGGAAAAAGGAGAGAAACATTTAAGTACATCAGGAAAATCCCAACACCATAAATGGGTATATACCATATTTCAAAACACATGTGGGAGATCAAGATGATGAAGTTCGAAGAAATAAGTGGGACAGCTGCAGGAAAGTATGCTTTTAGAAAGATTAAATAGTCTTCTTGAAGCACTTGTATGGTTACAAATTGTGACAGTATGCAGAAATAGAAAGGATAAACATAACTAAGACATTCTGTATGAGGGGTAATAAAAACTAAGATGGTTAAGTAGATATGCAGCTTATTCATAAGGGTAGCCTTTCAACTAACCCTGGTAATTACAGACCTGTCTGACTTATAAGCCCCATCTGCAGAGTCATGGAGCATATTATAACTGACCCCATAAACTGCAAGATCGAGAATCTTATTAGGCTTGTCCCACAGTTTGGCTTTTTAACGGGCAGATCCCGTCTATTTAAGCTGGTACAATATTTTGAAAGGGTTATGGAGGATATAGATGGTGACACGTAGTGCATGTAGTGTAGATTTACCTGACCAAGGCCTTCAACACCATTTTCCATACTGGTTCATACAAACGCTAAATGCCTTCAACATCAACCCATATGTGATAAGATGGATAGCAAACTGGGTGAACAGCAAAACCTACTATATCAAAAGGAATGAAATTGGCCAGTGGTGTTCCTCAGGGCTCAGTGCTAGGACATATCCGTTTAGTTAATTACTTCTTAGATCTCTAAGTACAGAGCCAAGAGGTCTAGCTAAACAAAGTTTGTAGATGACTGCAAACTGGGAGCTGTTGTTAAGCTACCCTATGACCCCCATACCAGTCAGAATGAAATTTCCTTAGTAAACCCATGGTGTAATAAAAATGGTCTCAATCTTAATGCTAAGTTTAGACAGCACCTCCCCTCATCATACTACGTAGACAACACACAAGTAGAAAATGAATATGTCATATGCAACCTAAGTACATGGGTTGATCTCTCCCTGTCTTTCGACCATCTTGTGACAATGGTTGTCAGGAAATCCTTTCGTTTAGCCTAGATAATTGCCAAAGGAATATCATCATGAAGGTCTAAAGAGGTAATCACTCCCTTATACACAGCATTGATAGGGCCACTTACTGAGTACAAGGTTATCAAACAGTTAGGAAGACCCCAAATGTTCCTAACCAAAAAGATCACAGGCCTAAAGTCCCTGACCTACCAAGGGAGCCTGAAAGCTTTATCCTTTTAGTCAGTGTCTTACATACTTTTTAAGGGAGATCTCTGTCTCCCTTACTGTGACATTAGAGAATCAATTGTTGTAGACTTCCTATTTCTCTGTAAATCCAATATCTCACCACTATTAGAACCAGGGACTTAAATCTTCAAAACGGATAATTAAAACATGATGGAAGATTGTATACATTTTTCCTGAATGTTAAGCAGTGTGACTCAGTATCTTCCTTTAAACATAACCTAGATGTCTGGATCGGTATCCACAAATTTGTTCTGAGTTTGACTGGTCTTTCTTGCAGAAAGAAGATGCGGCCTGAGAGAGGGTTCTAGTAAGGTGTGAATGGTCATGTTACTCAGTAGCCTTGGAATATCTGTGACTCAATAAATCTTGTAGATAGGCAAATGTACAGGTTTGTCGGTCTACCTTTTTTTTTTTACCATTAAAAATATACTGTTTTGATGATTCTAACATAGTAGATCCTGCGCTCATTGCAGCTGGGTATTATATTTGCAGAACAAGTTATTTACCATCTACAAAGTGCTGCAACCTTAATTGTAGTTGTAGTGTTTTGTTTAATTTTCTATTTTAGGAATGGGCAGTCACATTTGCATCTGCATACCGCCCAGCCATGGTTCAGATGCCCTCTGTACTGCAGTCTGTTGTGACGATGACCTGACTGTGGAGTCTTTTTCTGTGAAGACAAGCAGACTCTGTGACATCATGAAAGTGTACCCTCTTTAAGTGAAGGGAGACTGTCGAGTGAACTGTGCATCTCACCTTGTCATCTTGTGACCCTTTGTGAGTTATAGTGCTAGTGCCCACAGTAAGAGCTTCCTTACTGACCCATTGCCCACCCAGGAGAGAATAGTAGCCGTCATTGCATACTTAATCTTTTCCACCTTATCTAGAACTCTCTCAATTAGTCCATTTGTGAAGTCATTTTTATTATTTTATTTTGTTGACCAGGTTAGTCCCACTAGACCAATATCCTCTTTTTAGGGGAGACCTGAGGTGGTACACATACCATCTAGAGGAAATTTTGCAAGAGCACAGTGGAGCTCCCCCTATATTTAATGTAGTTTAATTATTTCATAAGCTAGTAATTGAACTACCAGCTACAGGCCATTTTCAGATATGACACAGGCCCCAAGAGCAAAAATACATGAAATATATATGGGCAGATTTAGAGGTGCCAGTCAGTCAACATATTGCTAGCAAATGGGAAGCAGCAGAAGTTACCAGGGGGAAAAACACACACAAGAGACTGGAAGAACATGCAAACTCCATATAGGATTGATGACCTTGGTTTTATGGGCAGATACAAGATCAGTGACTGTTGTGCTTTTCATATTGTGTCAGAAAAGTACAAGGAAGAATATGTCATCGGCCTTGTGTGACACCATTTTGGTTCACTTTTTTTTTTCAGTTTGACCTGTGTCATGTTTCACTGAGAAAAGATAGTGTCCTCTTCTCCTCTGCCTGTTCTGCTTTGGCAGGCTTATGTGCCTTTACTTAAAGTGTTGTTCCATTAATTAAGTCTAAAATAATGGTGCAGTAAAAGTAATTTCAAAACAGTTCAGAAGGTGTAGAACAACAAAACAGAACTAACCTACTATGCAAATTCTGGCAAATACCCAGTTTAAATTTTCAGAATTTGTCAATGACACTTGTAAATCATAGCAAATCAGACAGATTTTGTTTTCCAAATATTTGTCTGTATCAAGTCATAACAATACATGTGTTTGCATTGCACTGTAAGGTAAAATTGGGGTAGAACTTGAAGTATTCTTGCTGCTTTTGGACTTTGGGAGAGAGATGATGCCTACTGCCCTTATACTGAAAATGGGCAGGTTTGACGGCATGCTAATTAACTTCTTCTGATGTGACAACAGACGATTGTGGAACCCGTCGAGTATCATCATTCTGTTTAGCTTGCAGCAGCATTCCGTCTGGGCTGTCTGCCAAGAGTAGTTCTAAAAGCTGAAAGCAATTCTTAAAAAAATCAAAACAAGTCTTTTGTTTTCCATTATGAGCAAGCCCCTGGCATCACCCACTTAACATATGTCCTCAAATTCTCAAACAGAAACAAATCATTGTGTTTGATACAGCTTAACTGCTTGGGCTTTGGCAACCACTTTCTCAATTTCCATGCTTTGAAAACCTTGTGGTATTGATTTTATGCTTGGTGTATGTATAGGGGAATCAGATTATTGCACTTGAAGAAGACCACTTCAGAAGGTGCAGAAGTTGCATTGACAAAGTCCCATTTCATTGCAGACAATTGTCTCATACTAACAATGTATGACTATAATATTATGTGGATTCGTGATGCAGGACATGACACAGAAGTCTTTGGAGCATCTGTGTGGTGATGTCTAACACCGATGACTATGTATATATGTACATGTGAGTACTTAATAACTAAATTATGTTATAATATATACTTAATAGCTGTCTGGTTTCCTAGCAGTAAATGCATACCTGAATGGATATAGTTTGTGCATCCTGAATGGAGCTTGCATATATAATACACACACGCACACATACACACACACACACACACACACACACACACACACACGTATATTTATACATGTACATAGTATATATATATATATATATATATATATATATATATATATATATATATATATATATATATTATATATTTATATGTGTGTGTGTGTGTGTGTGTGTGCATCCTGAATGGTGTTTGCATACGTATTTATATATAGATACATACATACAGAGTATGTGATGATTTTTTGAAATGCACAACCATGGAAACATAGGTGTTTGATGCCCGCATTTTGAAAATCAACATACTGAAAAATCCACAAATCAAAAAAAAAACATTGCAAAAGGAAAACAACAGTTTCCTTTTTCAATCCATTAATGACAAATTCAGACATAGTAAGGTATAGGTTCATAGGTTCATAGGTTCATACTAGGCTATCTGCCCTAGGACATTTATAAGCCTAGCCAGAGTGTGTGTGGCTTTCACCACCCCTTAGGATGAGAATACTATACCCATTAGTTTGCTGTGCCTCTGTCCAGCAGTGACACAGAGATGATTCCCGGGGTAAACCTACGATCTCCCATCCACTCGTCAAGATTTCTCTTGAACAGAGTCAGTGAGAGGCTCTGCCTCACATGGACTGGGATTCTGTTCCATAGTGTAGGGAGTCTCTGGGTGATGAATCTGTCCCTCCAGCATGTCCTATTTATATCCGTGTTGAGGTTTAAGTCTCTTGCTCTCGTGGCTCTGGTGGATTTGGATTTTTTAGGTGGAGCATGTCCATTAATTCCGGGTTGGACATGGCCTTGTATGTCAGGCACAGATCACCTCTGAGCAGACGGTATGCGACTGAATAGAGCTGGAGTTTCTTCAGTCGGGCAGCGTATGACATATGTTTGAGCCCCTTTATCCTTTTGGTGAGGAACTTTTGGGGTCTTTCCAACTGCTGCAGGTGTCGGGTAAGGTACATTCGAATGGGGCGTTGTACTCAATCATTGGTCTGATAAGTGAAGAGTACAGGGGTACAATGACCTCTCCTGATCTGGATGTGAATCCCTTCATGATCAGGTGGGCAATGTAGAAGGTCTTCCTAACCACTTTGGCAATATGAGTGTCAAAAGAGAGGTTACTGTCAACTTGGGTCCCCAGGTCCCTGATAACTTCTTCCGTGTTTAATGGATTACCACCTATGTGGTAATTAGGGGTTACCTTGTTTTTCCCAAAGGGTATGACTATACATTTTTGGAATTTAGCTTAAGGCCATGGCTCTGGCACCAGTTATCCATTTCTATGAGACCTCTCTGGAGGATGTCTGTGTCTGATGGAGTGTCAATTATGGTGCCCAGTTTGCAGTCATCTGCAAATTTTGTCAGCCACAATCCCCCTATGTTTGCCTGCACTTCAGAAAAATAAATGCCGAACAAGAGGGGGCCCAGGACAGAGCCCTGTGGGACACCGCTCGTGACCGGCTTAGAGTCTGACATGGCACCAGCAACTCTAACCCTGTGGGTTCTGTCCTTGAGCCAGTTTGCAACCCATCTTGTGACATATGGGTTTACATCTAAGCTGGTGAGCTTTTCTATGATGCCCGAGTGGGGTATTGTGTCGAACGCTTTTGCTAGGTCAAGGTAGGCTGTGTGAACTGCCTTACCCTCATCAATGGCCTTAGTGACTGTTTCGAAAAAGTCGACCAAGTTCAAGAGGCAGGATCTGCCCTTGACAAAGCCAAATTGGGTAAGATCCAATGTCTGTAGGTCCCCAATGTCTTTATTTATGAATTCCATTATGATCCTCTCCATAGCCTTGCAGACAAGGCTCGTCAAGCTTATGGGGCGGTAATTTCCAGGGTCCGTAGAAGCACCGCCTTTGTGGAGTGGGACCACAGTTGCCGTACGCCATTCTTTGGGTACGTATCTTGTAGTAAGGCTAAGATTAAACAGCAGCCTTATGTGTGGGTTTAGTTCCTCATTGAGTTCGTGTAGCACACAGCCGGGGACACCGTCTGGTCCCATTGATGCTGTGTTTTTTGCTTTAGAGAGAGCAGCTCTCACCTGGGCATCTGAGATGTTTGGGAGGCTAGACTCTGGTGGGATAGATATTTCTCCTTTTGGGGGGGAGGGAGGGGAGAAATTTGCACTGAACCTGTCTGCCAGTATGTTGGCAATGTCTGTGGGTTCAGTGATTTTTGTATCATTTTGGACTAATTCTGAGCATATCTGGGAGTTTCCACCCAGGTTTCTAACATAGCTAAAGAAGGCCTTATGATTGTCTTTTGTGTCTTTAGTGATTTTTCTCTCAAAGTTGGCCTTGGATGATTTTATGAGTGATCGTAGGTTTTTGCTAGTATTGATCAGAGATGTCTTCCCTTTTAGGGATTTTGCTCTGTCATGTAGTAGCTTTCTCCTCTTGTTGTAGAGTTTGTTTATGGCTGGGGTCCACCAGACCGGGCGCCTGCCTTTGGTGGAAAGGGTCTTGATTTTATTAGGGATTGCTTGATCTATACATTCCTGGAGGTGCTCGTAGAAGGCATTTGCAAGGGTTTCAGCAGCATGGGTTGTGGTTTCCACTGGCTCGGGGGCCGTGAAGGATACCACTCCAGTCTTAAGAAGTGTGAAGTTTGCTTTTGAGAAGTTCTTCACTGTGGTCTTTTTTGCTGGGGTTGGGGGCGGGATGTGGATCTCCAGTGAGATTAATTTATGGTCTGATCTCACCAATGAGGGATATACTTCCGGTGTGGAGCATTTTGTCCCCATGTTTGTGATGATCAGGTCTAGTATATTTTCTCCTCTTGTGGGAATGGTGACTAGTTGTTCCATAGCATTTGAGTTTATGAACTCCAGGAACCTTTGGGCTAGAGTGTTGGGGCTTGAGTAATGTTCCCAGTCTATGTTTGGGTAGTTGAAGTCACCCAATATGATGGTGTTTGGAGAGACATTCATACTCTCCAGTGTCTTCAGGAAGGCTGTGTGGGTTTCCTGAGTTTGAGAGGGTGGTCTGTAGCATGCTACAAACTGTAGGGCAGTTTTACCTATGGTTAATTGCGCCTGGATGGTCTCCGATGCTTTGTGCGTTGCCACTAACCTGGAGGTGTGGGTATCCTTTATGAATATGGATACTCCCCCTCCTTTTGTGGTTCGGTCTGGATTTTGGGGCCGGAACGCATGATATGAGGTATAACCCGATAGTGCTGGGGTGCTCTCAGGAGCCTTGAACCAGGTTTCAGTCACAGCACAGACATCGATGCTCTCCATACTGAGGAGGGCTTCGAGGGCATGCATCTTGAGGTTTAGACTTCTGGCATTGAGCATTATTACCCTTAGTTTTTTTCCATTTTTGTTTTCTAGGGTGGTAGGTTTATCATTTGAGCCTTTCCTAAAAAAGGCACTATGGGGGTGGCAAGAGCCTTTGCCAATATCCGGAAGCCCAGGGGTGACAGGTGCAAGCCGTCCCTTGCGAAGCAGCGTGGCTTGTCAAGCATGTCATCCCAGGCAGACAGACATTGGATCCCCTTAGAATGACCCCAGTAATTAAGCCAATTATTAAAGCTGATCATTTTGTCTCTGTATTGTGGCATCATTCTTGGTGAGGGTAGGATACTGCTCAGGGTCAGGGTCATACCGGCCTGGGCTACATAATCTGAGAGCTCCTCTATGTCGCTTTTCATGTAGTCCAGGGAGGTACGTCTCAGGTCGTTCACACCGGCATGGACAATGACTGAGTCATACTTGTACTTGCTGTGGAGTGACCTGAGTGCTTGTGTTATTTGGCAGATTCTAGTGCCCGACAGGCAGCTTACTGTGATCTTTTCCTTGTTCAGTCTGGTGAGTGGGACGTCAGTGTGTCTGACTATGGAGTCACCTATAACAAGTGTGTCTGGCATTGTGTTTGGCCTTAAGGGCTGTGACTGTTTAGCACACTGACTTTGAGAACTATGTGTTGCATGTCTTATGTCTTGAGGTGGCAGTTGCTTGGGTGTCTGCTTTGGAGGCCTCTGTAGTTTGGGTAGATTTTTGATCAGTGCCTCCGAGTATGTCTTTGTGTGTTTATGTGTTTGTTTTGCAGTTGTGATAGTTCTATGTGAAACTGGGTTTGTGGTGTGCGTGGTTTCCTTCTCCTCCTGTCTGGTCTTGCCAGTCCTGAGTTGAGAGAGCTCAGCCTCCAGTTTGGCTATGTAGTTGCATCTCTCACATGTATTTGTGTTTTGTGGGAGAAGGAGTGGGTTGTCTGTGTACATGAGGCAATTGTAACATTGCCTCAAGATGTCCAGATTCACCAGCTGAACAGGAGAGGACGCTAGCAACTGACCCTTCGACATGCTAGAAAAAGTGAAAAAGTTTGCTGTGTAACTGAGTCAGAAGGGACCTATAGGGAAATGGGTACTCAAGGGGATTCTAGGCTAATGTAGTACTTTGTTTAGTATATAAGTACTTTACCTATATAAAAATGCTTTAGGAGCAAGTGCTGAGCTTTTGAGATAGAGAATAGACTGTTTAGATTGCAAGTAGAGAAGTTCTAAGGGAAAAATTGAAGAGCAGACTTTACGGAGCCAGAAATAGTTTAACCTTGTTTAACCGGCGCTGCCCGATGGTGTACTATGGGCAAGTCCGCGCTAAATTATGCAAAAGCGCGCTAAAGCGGGCTTTATAGCAGGGGGTTGAAAAGAGCTAGGAATTGACCCAAAATGGCCAATAGACTACAAGTTTCTGGCTGGAACCACTGCTCTAGGGACAAATAGGCTGCTCAGTGCTCCCCACTCCCACTGGTGAACAAAGAAGCTTCCCTTTATCCAAATAAGGATACGGAAATAGCACAGGAACCAAGCCAAAGCCCAGAGATCAGCAAACTCTGAAGACTGGACTATTCTAGTTCAGTAAGGCGGGAAAACAAGATATTTTTTTGCAGAAAACAGAGGAAAAACAGACAGTAAGTGCTATAAATGCTTTTAAACGGCTAGCGCACTTGAGTGTGTTAGCCTACAGGTAAAATTAAGCAACAAATAACTTTTTTAAAGGTTAATCAACACAAAAACAGTTTAAATAGAATGCAGAGCTGTATAAACAGGCGAAAATGCAGTCGCTAAGCAGTAAATAATCAAAAAGCCAGAAAAGATACTTAAATCAGTTATAGCAAATACAGTTATAACAAATGATCTGAAATATACTGTATATTTCCAAAATGTTTGAGAAGACAGTCAGAACACAAGAAGGTTCAGGCGAAAGAGAAAAAAAAAAGTTTTGTTTACTTTTTGAAAGGGAAAAAGGAGGAACAGAAGGCCTTATCAAATGTTCTCTCTGTATTAGGCAGAATGAGCTAATGACACTAGAATGGGAGGTGTGTCACAGTAGGGTCGGGCAACTGCAAAGCCACCAAGTATAAGAGCAAGACACCAACAGGGAGGTAGGGTGGGACAAAATAGCCTACAGACAGCAAGCACTACTAGAGAGACAAATGAAAGTTTTTAAACAGATAAGGATTTGTGAAGATACTGAATAGACAAAGTGCTTTATATATATTAAATTTTAAAAACAGTAATCTGTAAAAATAATCAAAAAAAAAAATCAAGATAGTTATATTTTGAGCTCAGTTGCGGTCAACAACTTCTCCAGTCTGCACTGTGTGTAAAGACAGAAACCCTATCAAAGTTAGGGCTTAAAAACCAGAACAGCTTCTTTTTTTTTTTTTTTTTACAAGAACACAAAAGAACCAGCCCCCACTAGCCAAAAGATAATTACACAGAGGAAATGTTTCAGTTTACACAATAGCCTACAGACAGCAAGCACTAGAGAGACAAATGAAAGTTTTTAAACAGAATGCAGAAAAAATCGTGGCAGAACACAGCTTGAAGTCCAAAATGAGTTTAATAAAAGCACATAAAACTCAGACACAGAAAACTCCAGGAAAAATGAGCACTTTCGGGTAACACCCTTCATCAGATTAACAAACATTCTCATCCTGACAGAATTTAAACACACTAACCACCAATAAAATTTGATAAAATCAGTAACAGACCCGCCTATTCCTAAGGGCGGGTTTCATTGGAACATTTTCATTTAAACCTGGAGTTCTATGAGCCATAAGCTCAATTATCCATTTAGCTTCTATTAGTTCAGTATGTTGTTTTATATCACCCCCCCTACTGCTCAGCTTGATATTTACAATGGCTCTGAACTTAAAGAAATGTGTTGGATTTTGTTCAATGTGTTTGAACAAAGCTTTATGTACATCACCATTCCTGATAGAACTGAGATGTTGTAAAATCCTGTCCTTGAAAAAACAATTGGTTTTCCCCACATAAAAACCATGGCATTGTTGACACTCTGCTAAATAAACAAGGTCTTTTGTCCTACAGGTGGCTCTAACCTTAAATTCAAACAGCTTACCCGTGACAGGATGTGTATAGATGGTATTCTGATCAGTGTGAGTGCAAGCTTTACAAGTGCCACAAGGGACACTACCTGGTTTACTCTTAAAGGGAAGAGAGTAAAAATGTCTTTCTTTGCCAAGAATATCCTTGAGGTTCTTATTTCTCCTAAAGCCAAAAATAGGCTTGTTCCCAACAATAGCTTTAGTACCTTCTTCACTGGTCAAAATATTCCAGTTTTTGGCTACTATGTCACATATCCCCTTAATGTTACTACTATGTGAACATAAACTTGAACCCTGGTGCTTCACGTCTGTTCCGAGGACCATCACAAGTGTTATTTGATAGCCATGGTCTAAATCTCCTCCTATTAGATGCTGCTTCAACACCTGTGACCTTATTGATGATGGTGGACTTGTATCCTCTATCTAAAAAATGCCTTTGCAACCTGGCTACCTCATCTTCATACTGTGAATCATCTGTACAAATCCTCGACAACCTACCTACTTGTCCCTGGACGATGTTGGGAAATGTAAACCTGGGGTGCATGCTGTTAAAATACATTTCCCAACATCGTCCAGGGACAAGTAGGTAGGTTGTCGAGGATTTGTACAGATGATTCACAGTATGAAGATGAGGTAGCCAGGTTGCAAGGGCATTTTTTAGATAGAGGATACAAGTCCACCATCATCAATAAGGTCACAGGTGTTGAAGCAGCATCTAATAGGAGGAGATTTAGACCATGGCTATCAAATAACACTTGTGATGGTCCTCGGAACAGACGTGAAGCACCAGGGTTCAAGTTTATGTTCACATATAGTAGTAACATTAAGGGGATATGTGACATAGTAGCCAAAAACTGGAATATTTTGACCAGTGAAGAAGGTACTAAAGCTATTGTTGGGAACAAGCCTATTTTTGGCTTTAGGAGAAATAAGAACCTCAAGGATATTCTTGGCAAAGAAAGACATTTTACTCTCTTCCCTTTAAGAGTAAACCAGGTAGTGTCCCTTGTGGCACTTGTAAAGCTTGCACTCACATTGATCAGAATACCATCTATACACATCCTGTCACGGGTAAGCTGTTTGAATTTAAGGCTAGAGCCACCTGTAGGACAAAAGACCTTGTTTATTTAGCAGAGTGTCAACAATGCCATGGTTTTTATGTGGGGAAAACCAATTGTTTTTTCAAGGTCAGGATTTTACAACATCTCAGTTCTATCAGGAATGGTGATGTACATAATGCTTTGTTCAAACACATTGAACAAAATCCAACACATTTCTTTAAGTACAGAGCCATTGTAAATATCAAGCTGAGCAGTAGGGGGGTGATATAAAACAACATACTGAACTAATAGAAGCTAAATGGATAATTGAGCTTATGGCTCATAGAACTCCAGGTTTAAATGAAAATGTTCCAATGAAACCCGCCCTTAGGAATAGGCGGGTCTGTTACTGATTTTATCAAATTTTATTGGTGGTTAGTGTGTTTAAATTCTGTCAGGATGAGAATGTTTGTTAATCTGATGAAGGGTGTTACCCGAAAGCGCTCATTCTTCCTGGAGATTTCTGTGTCTGAGTTTTATGTGCCTTTATTAAACTCATTTTGGACTTCAAGCTGT
This sequence comes from Protopterus annectens, assembly GCF_019279795.1. Lineage (NCBI taxonomy): Eukaryota > Metazoa > Chordata > Ceratodontiformes > Protopteridae > Protopterus > Protopterus annectens. The sequence continues at coordinate 12,796,131 of NC_056733.1, forward strand.
GTTCTGCCACGATTTTTTCTGCATTTGGTTTCTTTTCTACGTTTTGGCAGGACTTAGGTGAGGCACTATACTGAATTTTGGATAAAGTTTTTAAACAGATAAGGATTTGTGAAGATACTGAATAGACAAAGTGCTTTATATATATTAAATTTTAAAAACAGTAATCTGTAAAAATAATCAAAAAAAAATCAAGATACTTATATTTTGAGCTCAGTTGCGGTCAACAACTTCTCCAGTCTGCACTGTGTGTAGGTGCAGGGACAAGTTTAGGGGGTTAGCACGCATAATAAGGTGGTGCAGGGGGACTCCCGTTAGTGTGGTCACTTGAAATGTAGATGAACACCTTGTCTGTGCATCAGCATTACCAGTATATTAATCTGAAACTTATGATACAGTCATCTGTAAGGACCTCATTATAATTGGGACAGCTGTAATTCTGAAATAAGGACAAACTGGGATTTTCTCATCTTCAAAAGACGATTTTGTTTTTTTTTTGTTTGTTTTGTTTTGTTTTTTTTTGCTGTACAGAATCATTTTCTGTACACATATTAAAAATTAAATTCATAATGTAAAATAAAAAAATCATATCTAAATATTATGTGAGATTACTGAAACTTGATTTAATTTGTGAATGCAGCCTCATATGTTTAGCAAGATTTCTCGCAAAATGTACAATCTAATAATTTATTTCGAAGTTTTTTATGATATGATAGGTGTAAGATTTTACAGGCTAGAAAACCCTTTTGTTATCATAAAGTTACCTTCTTTAGTACATATGAAAATGTTATGCCTATGTTTATGAGATTATATAAAAATGTTTATGTTTATGATATAATATGAAAATGCTCTCTAAAAATTGTGCGGGTATATAAAACTGCTTGAATTATGTGTATTTAATTAGGCAAACACAAGTCCGTATCTTTGACAGTTTTTAAATTTCCAGAGTAAACAAAGACTGGAACAGATGTGATTGTTCAGTCCCTCTTGAGTACAACTTAGCATTCTGTCAGCCAAGGCTATTTTTTCATCAGCAGTTGTTCATCATATCGATCAGTGCTGCAGTAGCCTTAGCTATAGGGGTTATATCCTGCCAGGGATATAACAGCCGGCCAGCTTCTAAAGCTTCAGAAGACCTTCCATGCACCCAAACCATCAGTCAGCTCAAGCTGAATAAAAAGACAGGTTTTTAGAGCCAAGTCCTTTAGAACTTACTTGTAGTTGAAGACAGCATTTCTCTGTGGATTTTCAAAGATCGGCGGTTGGTTTGTGCTGTTTCTTTGCCGGGCAAATAAGTTCCCTTTTGGGAAATATCTTCTACATTTTAAAAAAAAGTGTTTGTTTTTTGTACTTTCTTATTCTGGAAAGTTATTTTAAACTAGGAGTTTGTATTTTAACAGACTGTTCGGAGACTTGTCTATACTTTTAACAGTTGCTTACTTTTTCCTGTTAGTTTAAAAGTTGTTTAAAGTGTTTGAAAAACATTTTTTTATGTGAAGAAATTGTTTTTATTTTAATTTTGCTTTTGGTTGATGACACAATGCTTTAAAGTGCTTTTTACTGTTTTTTTTTTATGTGTAAAAAGTGAATTTCAAAGACTTTTCCAGCACTTGCTGCTTGTTTTCTCCATGAAAGAAGCACCATTTCTGGCTTGACCATGAAACACACTACTGCTCCCATGGTCAGTCCTTCTACCAGCCACAAAAAGAAAACCAGTAAGTTAAGCAAACAGCCTTTGCCATCACAGCGGGATAGCAATTTGCATAATTTGCATCAGCCACAGGTAGGTGACTCTGCTGTGGCCATTGCTTGTTCCTCAGACCACTCATCTTTTACCCGGAGCCCTCTGACTGAGCATCTACAGCCATTATGGATTAGGGGTTAGCCATGTGCTCTGAGGCTGTTAGGGTCCTCTCTGTGGGTATGGGAAATCCACTCTTGTTGGTCCTGTTAGAGGGAACGTTCCTGTTTTGTTAGAATGTTAGCCACTTCCCTGGGGAAGCTGCTGCTACTGCCATTAATAACAGTTTTGGCCCCATTTTTCCTGTCAAACAAACAAAAATCTAAACATGTATCTTCTCCTCCTCAAATTTCCTTAGACAAGAGTCGTTTATTGGATCTGACTTAGGGTTTAATTCAGGCTATTGATCCTTCATACAAAATAGTTTCTGGTAAAATAAAGAGAGATATTTATTTTCCTGAAGAGATTCAAGATGCTGAATCGGAACAGGAATGTGAAGGGACAGAAGCAGGGTTTTGTCCTCAGTTGTCTGACTCAAAGTCAGAGGAAAAATCAGTTTCTGATTCTCCCTATGGGTGTTTGTCTTTCTTTTTTTTAACACCTCTATTGAATTATTACTTAAGATATAGGCAACACACATTTAGATAAAAGAAAACAAACCATGTTAACATGTTCACACTTAAAAAAATTATACATCACATATATTCTTTTATACAATTATTATCAGTCCACCATTGCATAAATTGATCAGTTCTTGCCTTCCTCTTAAACCTCATACTTCCTTCAAAATGTTATTCTGCATGTATTGCTCCTACGGTTTCTATGTTTTTCTGTGCAATTTGCTCCTACCCTTTTCTAAAGGTCCCACTTGTAGTTCTTTTATCTCTGTTGCAATATTCACTACTTCAAATACAGCTGGTTTGCACTTTGATTTCCATTTTCTAGTAACTGCTTTTTGTCAGCCACAAGAATTAAATTTAACAAGGCCTTACAATGTCTAGGCAATTTACATCCTGTAACCCAGCTCAAAAAATCATTTCCTTAGTAACATCCATTCGGTTACCCAATATTTCTGACAGAGTACTCTGTATGGAATTTTTAAAGTCTGCCAACACAGTACACTCCCAAAATATGTTTCTAGTTATCTGTTTCTTCCCTGTCGTCATTTACGTGAGGAAAAATTATTTTGAGTCTGAGTATAAAAATGCAAGTACCAATGCAAACACTTCCAAGCACAAATCTTAAATAATCTAGACGTTGGTGCTTATTTGGGAGCCATACATATGCCTTCTCATTGTTTCCTTGTGAATTGCTTATCTAGTCTCTCTTGCCAATCTTTTCTAACCTCCTCTGAGTGATTCGTATAGATATGCAATATTTCACATGCCCTACTAATTATCCCTTTTTTAACAGCAGCTTCTGTTCTATATTCAACTAAAAACATTACCAAAGCTGGTCTTTCACTGACTCCCCTGTCCTTTTCTGTTTGCCTATACTATGATATTAATCCCCTGATAGGGAAGGAAATCTCTAGCCTGCAGACCAGATGTCTTCTTGGCCTCTTTCCACTCTATTACCTTTCCCTCTCTAGTTATTTGCCCCTTATACCTTGGTTTCTTTGTCAGTCTTCTTCAGTAAATTCTAGTCCCCTTTTGGCTATTCTCTATACCTCTAATTGCAGGCATCCCTATCAGCTGCATCTCCTATCTCCATTCTCATGTTGGCTTAGTTCTTCGAATACTTCTGCTACTTCATGAAAATAATATTCTGCATGGCTTTTGTTATTCTTAAAGATCTGCATCCGAAATTCCACTCTGTCCTTATTTCTCGAATTTCCCCCTGCTTCATCATTTTTCCTTTCCACTTTGCATTTTGGCTGTCTGCTTATGTTATGTATATGAGCTTTAACTGTGCAGCTATAAAATATCCCTTCAAATCAAGTAATCCTAAACCACCTTGTTCTATTGGAAGGATCAGCTTATCACACTTAACCCTTGCCCTCTTGTCCCTCCCAGATAAAATCCTTTAACTCTTTATTAATTACTGTCCACAGCTTCTCCTCTGGTGGATAAATATATGCCTGACCTGTTTATAAAACTTAAGGGATTAAAAATATTTTCACTGCTTGAATCTTGCTATCCATATCCCTAAACAAGATCTTACAGTTTCTCAGTTTGTGTATTATGTAGTGTTTAGTCTCTTCCTATGTATCCTTAGCTGCCATAACTGAGTTATTTTAACCCATACTCCCAAATATTTCATTTTATCATGCCCACATAAGTATGGGTATTGCTGAACCAATTCATGTTTAGGTATATGTTTTACTGCTATAGCCTATATTATCTATTTTGTCTTTATTTATTTTTATATCCCTAAAAGACTTGAAGCTGTCACAGAATGTTCCGCAACACTGAGATGTACTTTTCTGGTTTTATCAGGTGCAAAATAATAATGTCTCCAAATAAACCCAACTTTTCTTAATTACCATATCAATTATATCCTTGAAATTTTGAATCCCTTATTTTGTCAGTGGCTCTAAATACAATGCAAATAACAAAGTGTGGGGGGGGGGGGGGACACCCCTGCCTGGTTCCTGTCTTCAGACACAAGTTATCAGAGAATAACTTTCCCACTTTAATTTTTGCCCCAAATAACTCATATATCCTCCTAATTAACCTTATTATTGGATCAGGGAATGTAATTGCTTCCGTTGCCCTAACCATAAAATCCCAGCTTACTCTGTTGAATGCTTTCTCTGTCTCAAGATCCAACAACAGTAGTGTTATTTTTAATACATTCTGCTTCCGTCTGGATCATCATTGTTCTGTTAATGTTGTCAAATGTTTGCCTCCCCTCCACCAAACCACATTGATCCATATCTATCATATTTTGGTAACATCTTTGCCATTCATTTATCTATTAAAGACATAAACCCTTTATAATCATGATTTAAAATTGAAGTGAATCTATATGAAGCTGGATATGATGGGCTCTGATGTGTCTTTACTGTCTTTAATATTACAACCACCACAGCTTTCTTCCAGGATGTTAGTACTTCCCCTCCTTTCAAAATATTGTTAAACAAAACTTTCCAGATCTTTATCACTTTCTTCCCTCCTTGTTTCCAAACTTTCTCAGGAATACCATCTATTCCTGGAGACTTTCCTGCAGATTGATTATACGTCACCATTTTTTATCTCATCTCCTCCTATCCTAACTGTTAATTGTTGAGCCTCATCAACCTCTAACCTTGGCGCATACCGAAGTCTTCCATAAATATTTCCATTTATGCTTTTTCTTGATTTCCACATTCATCTCCTTTATACAAATTTTAATAAGATTTCCAAAAATTCTGCAGTACCTCTACAGGGTCTGGAGTTTATCTATCCTTGAGACTGTTTCCAAAATGTACCAGGAGTTTCTAGTGGCGGGAATACTGAGGGTTCTCAGTCCCTCAGAACATACTATGAGCTGTTACAGAAGAAATTTCCAGAACCTGTACCCATTCCTCCAGTTCTGTCATCTCTAGTGGATATGTGTGACTGCCTTCAATTTTCCTGGCAGTCAGCCTGCTGTCCCTAAAAAAAAGTAGAGAATATATACAATTCTTCAGTCTTGAAAGTTGTTTTACACTCATCCACACCTGACCCAGCAACTGTAGCTTTAGTTAATCCTACTGCTGCTAAACATTTAGTTAATTCCAATTCTACTCTTTCTGACAGAGATGGGAAGAGTATTGAGATATACGGGGGAAAAGTATATGCTTCTGCAACTTTGATGTTCAGAGATTTGAATTGTCAGGTTCATATGTTAAAGTTTATTGTGCTAATTTTAAAAATATGAGGAATGGTTTGTCTGCAGTTTCTTCTTGTGATGAAAATCTGTTTTAAATAATTTAGTTTCTTCCTTTTCACAGGTCACAACTCATTGTTTACAGTGTGTGTATGACCTAGTTGATACGTCTTCCAGTACTATGGCCATTGGTACTGTTTTGAGGAGGTTTGTCTGGCTTTATTCTCAGAACCTCCCAGATGATATGAAAAATGGGATTTTAAATTTACCTTTGGATGAAGATTTAGTATATGGTTCTTATTCTGCAGGGATTATCAAAAATTGTGATGAAAGGGTAAGTTAATACAGGAAATTGCTTATGATTTTTTCAGCCCTTCTTTTACAAATTCTCTAAGGGATTCTCAAACCCTTCCTCCAACTTCACCAAAAAAAAAAAAAAAATAGAATAAACAGTCTCACCAAAATGCAAGTAAAAAGGGGTTTAAGAAAAAAATGCCAGGGTGGTTCCAAAATCCAAAAATAATTCAGGAACCCCCCCAAAACCAAGGGGCAGTCTTAATAAGTCAGAGTAACTGTTTAAAGGATAATGCCTCTCCTACTTTAGCAGTCCCTTTTTCCAGTCCAGAAAGTCTGAATCTCCACTTTTCTCTTTGGCAACAGACAGTTTCAGACAAAATGGGTTTTGAAGATCATTCATCAAGGTTATAGATGGCAGTGGGAGGAAATCCCTCCTTTTCAGGGGGTCATTCCTCAACCACCAATCTAGACTCTTCTGTTTCTCCCCTGTTCTTCAACATAGCTGTTTCAGGGAATGATAGAACCACTTCCTCCTTTCCAGGTTGGGAAAGGTTTTTATTCAAGGATGTTTTTAGTGCCAAAGAAAGAAGATGCTTGAAGACCAGTTCTGGATCTTTCTTTTCTAAATCAGGTTCAAAATGCTGTCAGTTCACAACCTATTACCTCTTCTTCCTCATTTAAGTTTCCTGGTAGCAGTACATTTAAAAGATGCTTATCATCATATCCCTTTTCATCTAGACTTTAGACATTTCTTAGGGTTTTCTGTGTCTGGATCATACCAGCGGTACTATGCCTTACCCTTTGGACTATCTACTACACCAAGAGCATTCACAAAGTGTCCAGACCCAGTAATAGCTCATTGCAGGCTATAGGGTACCCACATTTTCCATATTTAGATGATTTGCTTATCCTAGCAAAGTCTTTTTCAAAGTGTTGGAGACCTCTTATACAAGCTGGGATTTTAAGAGAACATTCAGATTCTTTTCGACCCCTTCACACAGGATTGTGTTCCTGTGGTGTCAACTGGATGCTTCAGTTTAAAGATCTTGCCTTCTACAGGAAAAAAAATAGATCTGTATCTACAGCTACATCTATAACATTTTCCACTCAGAATTTGCTCACTGCAAGGGAATACCTCAGGTTCATAGGTCCATAGGTGTGTACTAGGCTAGCGACCACTGGGGCCTTTTTAAGCCTAGCCATGTATTCCAAATCTCTGATAAGTTCTGATACCCTTGATAAATGCTAGCTGGGGCTTGGGAAATGAAAGATTTGCTAGCAGTGGTCTGGGAGATGAAACATTTACAGACTGCCTGTATCCATTTCAGATCAAGGTGCCAAAACGGGGATGAATTTGCTGTTCTCCATCCAGGTGTCCAAGTTACACTTGAGTTGGGTTAGGGAGGAAATCTGCTTCACCAGGTTGGGGAGTTGTTACAGAGAAGGGGTAGTCTCTGGGATATTTACCTGTCTGTCCAGCAAGTCCTGTTTATAACACAAGCAATGTTTATGTCTTTAGAACAGGTAATTATGGTGCTGTTTGTTTTGCAGATATTCAGGGGGTCCATCAGGGTGGGGTCCAACAATGCCTTGTATGAAAGGCGTAGATCTTCCCTCAACAGCCTGAACAAGACACAATATAGAGGTAGGGCTTGGAGGCAGTCTGCACTGGACATTTTACTTATGCCATGTATTCTTTTAGTGAGGAACTTCTGTGGATGTTCCAATTGTTAGATGTGTGTGGTTAGTTACTTTCCAAAGGGGGCATTGTACTCAGTGATAGGTCTGATGAATGCGGAATACAGTGGAACAATGACCTCTGTGGACCTAGATGTCATACCTTTGTCTATACATTGCACAACATAGAATGATTTCCACTCTACTGTAGACATGTAATAGTCAAAGGTTATATTACTGTCTATATGTGTCCCCAAGTCCCTGACTGCTGGGCTGACCCTTAGGGTTGTGATGTTAAAATGATAGTTACCAATGATGGATGATTTCCTGAAAGATACTATTATGCATTTCTTGGCATTTAGTTTTAGGCTGTGCCTCTGACACCAGTAATTTGTCTGTGTCAGCCCTTCCTGGAGAACATGAATGTTGATGGAGGATTCTATGACCGCTCATAATTTGCAATTGCCTGCAAATTGTGTCATACAGAGACTGTTGATATTGGGCTTGACTTCTGAGAAGTAGATGCCAAAAAGGAGCAGTTCCAGGACTGATCTCAGAGAGACTCCATTGGTGGCAGGCTTCTTTGTAAAGATGGAATCCCCAGTTCTAATTTATTGGGTCGTGCTTGTGAGCCAGCTGGCTGTCCACCAGTTCACATAAGGATTTATGCCAAACCTCTTACGTTTGACAGCAATATCTGAGTGGGGTATTATGTCAGAAACATTAACCATGTCAAGGTAGGCAGTGTGAACCATTTTTCCCTCTTCCATTGCTTTGGTGACCTTCTCAAAAATGTCCACCAGGTTGAGTAGGCATGACCTGCTCATGACAAAACCAAACTGGGTTGGGTCCCTTGTCTGGAGGTTTCCTTTGTCATTATTGATAATTTCTATGATAATGGCTTTACATGTGAAACTACTGAGACTGATAGGTTTGAAGTTTCCAGGGTCTGTAGATGGCCCACCATTATGCAGAGGTATGATGGCTGCTATTCTCCATTTGTGAGGTACAAAGATTGTTTGGAAGCTACACTTGAAATGCCATTCCAGAGGTCCTGATAGGTTATGTTTCATGCTATTTAGAAACCAGCCTGGGATATTGTCTGGGCCCATCTATGCAGTATTCTCAACCTTAGAGAGACCATTGTGGATCTGTTCCCCAGTGATAGCAGGGAAAGTTATATGTGATGATATTTCCTGTGGGGAGACTGAGAGAGAAGTTAGAGCTGAATTTGTCTCCCAGTAGGTTTGCTATATTTTCTGGCTCAGTATAGGTGGCTCCATTAACAATGAGCTCTGACACAATTGTGTATTGCCTTTGAGGTTGCAGACATAGCTGAAGAATGCTTTGTGGTTGGCCATGGCTTGGGAGGTCAAATTTACCTCACATTTGGCTTTAGCAGACTTTATTTGTCCTGTGAGTTGTTTGTTTAGTTTGATGAAAGCGCTTTTATCCTGCCGGGTGCTACACCGCCTAATTTTTGCCATGATTTTCTTCCTTCTGATATGCAGCCTATTGATGTCGTGATTCCACCAGATTGGCTTGTTTTTTGAGTTAGTTCTGTACTTATTTCTGGTGAGTATAGCAGCCTCTATGCATCTATTAACATGTTTGTGTAGGGTTTCTGTGAAGAGTTCCACATAGGCAGCAGTGTTCTCGGGGTTTAGAGGGGCCTGAAATTTTGCCAGATTATCACTTAATAGTAGGAGGTTAGCCTTAGAATAGATCTTGAATATTCCAGGGTTAGCTGGGGTTTTGGGTTTTATTTTTAATTCAAAGAAGACCGTTTTGTGGTTTGACCTTACCAGACGGGACATTACACTAGGGGGTGTCAGTGTATTGGCAATCTGGTCCAAGTAGTTTGTGTTTACAAAATACAGGAATCTCTGAGCCTGCACATTTGGAGACATATATGATTCCCATTTAATAGTGGGATAATTAGTCATTCATGAATATGGTATTGGGTTGGATGGTGAGTGTTCTCAGTAAGCTTAAATACATGGTATGAGTTTCCTGGTCATAGAGGGGGACCTACAGCTTGCAAGGAAGTGGTATGGGATTTTGCCTGTGGTGATTTGAACATGGAGAAGCTCGAGTGCATCATCCTGTTTGACTATATCTGAGGTATATTTATTTTTGATGTAAATCAAGACACTTCCACCTTTAGTCCCTGCCTGTGTAGTAGTTGGTCTAAATGTGTGGAATAAAATATCACCTTGCACTGCTGGAGTCCTCTCCTCAGCTTTAATCAATGTCTCAGTGATTGCACAGCCATCAGTGATCTCTAGGGTGAGATTTTGGATTTTGGGTCTCATGGCATCTATGATTCTCATGATACCCCCTGGCAAGACTCCACATGAGGAAGATAAAATGGTACCTGTAGTCTGTTTGGTCTCAACACTAGCATCCTTTGTCATTTCAAATCCCAGTGATGGGGTTTGCCAGAACAGAAATCACTTGGTGGAGACAGCAAATTTCCCAAAACACAGGTCTCCCCTTCTTCCTCCATGTTCCAAAGCAGTCAGTCTCCACAGATGCCTCAGACATTGCTTAGGGAACAGTTTCAGGATGGAAAGAAGTACAAGGTGTGTGAGACACCAAGGACAGCTGCAAGCACATAAATATAAAAGAAATGCCTACCCTGATTAAGGTACTCAACTCTCTGAATCATCTTTGGTCCTCTAGATCTCTTCCAGTTGTTACAGACAATACTACAGTCATGTGGTACATCAAGCAAGGAGTAACCAGGTTGTACCCCTTTTGCAGACTAGCCATGCTAGCATACCTCTCAACCATGTCGAATTACACGGTTTTTACTGAGTTTTGGGGTTCAAATGAAGGGGTGCCACGATTTCTGATTTTTTTCTTATTTTTTCAATTTTCACAGCATTAGAGCTGACGTCATCGTGTACGCGATGATATTAGCTCTCTCAGGGCTGCCAGCCTGCGCGATGACGTCAGTTCCCCCTACCATGTCGGAATTGAGCTCAAGCACTTCCGGCATGCCTGGCTGCTCAAATGTGGATGGGAACGGTCGGCAACAAACGGTTGCTTGGATTTATTGCTGCTGGAGTTGCGAGCGGGAACGGACTTGTATTGCTGCTGTTGGAGTTGCGAGCAGGAATGGACTTGTTGTATTGCTGCTGCTGGAGTTGCAAGTGGGAATGGACTTGTATTGCTGCTGCTGCTGGAGTTATGGGAACTTGGATTTATGGCAACAAATGGTTGCTGAAGAACGGTAAGGAAACTACAGGGAAGTGTGTGTGTGTGTGTGTGTGTGTGTGTGTGTGTGTGTGTGTGTGTGTGTGTGTGTGTGTGTGTGTGTGTGTGTGTGTAAATAATAGCTCAAAATATTACTGAAAAGATGGCAGGATCACTGTGCGTGAAACTCAGAGACAACCTGTCACATTATCAAAAGCTTTCAGTCTACTTTATATTTTTAATAGTTTAGACCCCACCTTGAAACTCTCTGAAAAAACACTGCATGGATCAAACAGTTATGACACAAAAAAGAAAGCATTTATTTTCAAGATATAAAAGCTAATTAATGCTAAACTGAAAGCATCTATCATACAATCAGTTTTTACTTGCTTTTTACTACAGTTATTACTTGCCTCTGACAGGAATGTAAAGTTTAATTAGTTATATGAATGGCTGACAGACTTACTCTGCAAGAAAATGAGATGCAAATAAAGTCAGTCTTACAAGTATGGGTGGGATACTTGTCCATAAAGTCGTTTTACACGTGCTTTACCAGGAGTAAGACAGTTTTACAAATCAGAATGTAACTAAAAACATAACACTGAATTCTAGTTCATTGATCTCTGGTCCACACAGACTGGAGAAACAGTGTAGTAAGATTATGCTAAACTCTTTTCCTTTCTGTGTATTGTGTATAGCTAAGATTTATAATGCAGTGGGGTATAGAGTGCAGAAATTTTTCATCCCAGAAAAAAGAAAAGTGGGATTTTATGGTTAGCTCCTTTCATTGAAACAGGGCTTACACTCAGTTTAAATGTTATTCAAGAAACTACAACAAAATACTTTTAGGTCAAGAAGTAAAATGCTGAACTAAGGCACTCTTACCTTTTAACAAATAAACAAAGCAATATATTTCTGTAATTGCAGAAAGTATGATCCATTACAAATGCAATAGATGATGTATTATTACTTTTTAAAGTTTGATACAATAAAGCCCAGTGTATTTACTTCTAGTTATTTATCCTGCTATATGGCTTTCTTGGTAGAACAAAAACTATAGAACAACGTATATAATGTTTTGCACCAAGTTACCATGCTTCTTAAGTCCATTCCATTTGTGTAGGAGTACAGGTTTGTTTTTGCACCCACATTTTGTTGTTATACATTGTATAATGTTTCATCATGATACTAAATCCAGAATTCTGTTTTATTAGGAAAAGTAAAAAAGTAATTATGGATTGAAACTTTTTTCAGTGTTTGACCAAGATGAGCAGACCTCCAAAAAATTGACCAAAATGAAGTAAAAAGGTTGTGCCGTTTCTGTCACTTTTGTGTTTCTGCTGTGCTGTAAAATGTAAAAATAAAATCCAAATAATCATTGTAGAAGTAAAGCAGTATGCACACATTAGTGTTTATGGTAAATGGGGTGAAATACCCAGGTATGGGACACTGGAATGGCTGCATGCAGGGGGACTCTGGTGCCATATTTTGGTTGCCTGTTCTTCAGTTTGCATTTGAAAGTTGGTATCCCACAATTCCATTGGAGTGGGTGGGGGTTACATAATTATGTATGCAAATTAGATGTAATCAGCATACAGATTTGTACCTATGTTTCATGGGCCTTGTCCAGATTTTTGATGTTTCCAGGTTGAGAGGTATGCATGCTAGCATGGGATATAGCTTCATAGCACAGTCTTACTCTACATGCATCCTACATTCAGTTAGAAAAAAAATTGTGTGGTGGACAAGCAGCACAAGGTAGGGCTGGAAACTTGATCAGTAGGTCTTTCAAAATTTGATCCATGAGTGGGGATATCCTCAAGTAGATCTGTTTGCCTCCTCTGTGAACAATCAGCTGGCAAGATTTCCCTCCCAAGACTCCATGCCTGGAATACAGTTGTCTTTTCCTTTCCTTGGAAAGGAATGTTCCCATTTTCCACTGATATCCAGGGTACGTTTGAGGATTCAGAAAGAATCCTCCAAGATCATCGTGGTGACTTCTTCTGGCCCAGACAACAGTGGTTCTTCCTTGTTTTGGAAATGCCAGGGGCAATCACTGCAAGTTTCCTCGCATAAAAGATCTCTTTCCACAAAAGGTCAGGGCTGTTTGATACAACCTGACTCCAATCAACTTCAAATGACTGCCTTAATAATGTAGTCTTAATTCCCCTTAGGCATCTGCTTACTAAGGACATGTAGCATATACTAATGGAGGCAAGAAAGCCTACTACTAGAAAAATAATATATTAGCAAATGGAAGTGTTTTTCTATTTGGTACCAACAACATAACCAGCATCCATTCAGAGCTAGTTCTCTACAATATGTATGTGAGTTAGTATTCTATGGCCATTCTTACTCCTCCACCAAGGTTTATCTGTCTGTCATTTCAGCATGCCTAACCATGGAACCTCCTCTTTCTATGCATTCTCATGTCAAAATGCTTTTGAAAAGAGTTGTGCATAAGACCTCCAAGAAAACCTGTGGCCCCTCCTTGGGATCTTAATTTTGTCTTAGTTAAGATAACACTTGCTCCATTTCAACTAGGTAATCTAGCTGAGGTTCTCAACATGGAAGACTGCGTTACATATTGCTCTGACTTCTGCAAGAAGAGTATCTGAGTTACAAGCTCTTATGTTGAGTCATCCCTATCTCATTTTCCAGAGAAGCAGGGTTTCTTTGAGAACTATTCCTTCTTTTATGCCTAAAGTGGTTTCCAAGTTCATTTTAAGATAAACTATCCATTGTCTCATTTTCTTTTATGAGCCTAAAATGAAGGAGAAATGATACTCAACACCTTCGATTTCTATAGACAACTCAGGTACTATCTTGACAGAACTAAATCTTTCAGATCTTCTTGTGAGGGTAAGAAGAAGGGACACCCTGTGTCAAAACAGACAATTTCCAAATGATTGCTATCTGCAAGGCATTACAAGCTTGATACTTTCTGTAGGTTTAGATCAGGCTTTGCAAAGACCATTCTTCAGGGGTTGCTGGTCCCTTCCCCTTTCACCTCCCAAAAGTAGTAAGTTAGGATAATCTACACATATACCTAAGGCTACTGCAGCAGTGATCAATATGATGAACATAGTATAGCTTTTTACGTAAACATACTGTAACAGTAAATGTTTAAAAGATGACTGCTGCTGTAGACACTCCTTCCCTCCATCCCCTTTTTTTGGTGAGTTGTTTATGCTTGGGTGTGAATATTTATTTTATGTTGTTCCTTGCATTGCCCTTACAAGGCTCAGATTCCCTTTCTACGTTAGCAAGAATACTGTGAAGGGCATGGCACCCAAACCTGTCTTTTTAGTCAGCTCAGCTTGAGCTGACTAACAATTTGGGCATGTGGAAGTTGCCTGAAGCTTTTGAAGTTGGCCAGCTGTTACATCCTTGGCTGGATATAACCCATATAGCTAAGGCAGCTGCAACAATGATCATTTACAACTACTGCTATAGAAAGTTTATTTACACAGCTATACTTTTTTTATTCAGATTTTTTTGTTAGCTCTGCAGATAGATTTACCAGGATTTTTGGTCTGAGCTTCCATAGTAACCACAAGAGCCCTGGCACCTTCTACTCACATCTATTTTTAAGTTACTATGAAGGATTAAAAATCTGAACTTGTTTAGTGTCTCATATAGATATTTAAGAGGAGACTTTATTCAGGTATATAGTGTGTTTAGAAACAAATACTCTGGGAATGTTTGAGGTTATTAAATACCTGTCAAGCTCATAGAGCAAGTAATCTGGACAAAACCATAAATAAAAGTGGGACAAAGGCTCAAAAATAGGGACAGTTTTTAAACATTGCTCTTACAAACTTAGAAAGTTGATAGAATAACAGGTTTTGCGTTAGCATACATTTTCTGAAGGGTATGAAATCTGAAACTCCAATGTCTGTCATCATTTTCTAACTTCATTCTTTAATGATTTGCCATTAATTTGACAGAAAACCACAATTTTATGAAAAACGGACTAAAAATATAAGGCAAAAATCTGGACATTCTCCGAAAATCTGTATAGTTGAGAGATATGTCACAGAGGAGTAGTAAATAATTGGATAGCCTGTGTAGGGCAGTATATAGGAATGAGAGATGGTACTGACTGGCTTTCTGAGAGAGCAGCTCATGGAATACACTACCAGATTATATTAAAGCAAGTTCTAGTGTAGATATTTTTCTAAGAACAACTTCTTGGACACTTGTTATAGAAGTGACTGATACATTAGTAGGCCAGAAGTACATTATTGCTGATGCCTGAAATATAGGTATGTGTGTATGTATGTATGGGCCTGTTACTGCAGCTGCCACATCAGAGGCACTGTGCTACAATGGTCTTTGCCCTAGTAGTCCTCCATTTTCACCGTAACACTGCTGGCTTCCACCAGAGCACCTGAGGGTTCTACACAGAGTTTACTATGGTGCTGAAATAATTGCATTTCCCTTGTTTGCAGAAGCAATGGAATTGAAAGGTTGTAGTCACGTAACCTTTCAGTCAGAGTTCAGTACTCGTCTTCAGGAACTTAATTGTATGAGCGCACTGAACCAGTTGGCTTTAGCATTTTTAACATGTATTCTTGTAAGTACACTGGACCAATAAGTTTTAGTATTTTAATATGTACTTTTATTAATTCTGGTTTGAGCTGAGCTGTGCCAGTAAACCTGTTCCAGTCAAGCTTATGGCACATGTACAAAAAGGACAGTGATAAGATATGAACATTTAATCTGTTTACTACCCACACAATTAATTTGTTAAGTATGCTTCTCTGAAGAGAATTTATCCTTTTATTCTATCTGTTCAGACATGCAGAATGTTAAGTAGTTGCTACATTTTCATAAACTCTTTAGATTTCAGTTATGTTGAGCAGCTAGAAAAGCGAACTAAACAACACTGTAAAAAACAGATGAAAAATTGAGCTTGGCACTCTCCCGTGAGTATACATTGCATGAGTAATGATAAACTGTCTCAAAAAATGAAACCAGTTAAATAACTTGCACTTGTAGTACATTTCACTAACATCTGATTCCCCTGGTTTAGGAATCTACACCTGTAATAACATGCCTTTAACCTTTGTGTCAATTCCCTTGCATAATTTATTTCAAGAACCTGTATTTAGCTTCATGGATTCACACTGACTCAAAACAGTCACACATAACAGCAACACCATGACATTATTTCAACTCTTAAACTGATGTGATATCAAGCTTAATGGTTTGAGTCAGTCTGAATCTACAAGCTGAAAACCTCTTTTGTCGTGACTTTTTTATTAAGTTACTACATCGCTGTCATTGAAACAACTGTGCCAAATTAATAATAAGTAAAAATGAAGGATCAGGGATATCTAAAGATAATATTACACTCAATTAAAAGAACAGGATGACTGTTTGATTAATGTAGCATGAGAAGGCTTTAAACAAAGATTACTGTGCCTCTGTGTAATGCAAGACAGGCGTAAAACAATGATTTCTCTTTGTTATTTGCCAGCAAATTTTGATTCCTTATTGAAAAGGTCACATTTGTTAACCAGTGAGTAATTTATTCTCCTCTGACTAGCAGTAGAACCTTATCTCTCTGAGCATCCTATTTAAGATGGCAGTGGATTTTTTCCTGGTTTTTGAGAATGGGCATTGTTATTGGCTGAATTCTGTTGTGCCATCAGTTAAGATAACATGCTGGAAAAAAAGAACAATTCCAGACCAGCCTTAAAGCAGCCCTAGTAAGACAAAATGCACAGAAATTAGAACAGCACTGCTAATTCTGAATATCTGGAAAACTACTTATATAGGTCTGAATATGTCATTGTTATAATATACAAAAGAAAATAATGACTTTCAAATTAATTTATTTAAATTTTGTGTAAGGGAATCAAGTGAGAAAATGCTGTTTCATTAACAAATAAATCTGACAACCTATTCAGTGATATAACTACCTACAATGTTGTGTCTTTCGGCTTTTCCCGGTTAGGGGTCGCCTCAGCGGAACTCCGGTCCGCTAATGATTGGCAGTAGATTTTTACATGCAGAGTTGCTGGCCCTGACACACAACCTTCAACGAAGGTATGCCCATTCACGCATGTCTCCACACAGAAGACGCTCTAGCTGAGAATCGAACAGGACAACATCTTACTGTGAGGTGACAACGCTACCGCAGCACCACCACCGCACTACCTGCAATACTTTACAGAATTTTGCTCATAATTACCACTGAAGGTTAGTAGAAAGGCCTATAACAAGGAAGATAACAAGAGATCCTGTAGAGGTATTAGAAATATTTCTGAAATTCTATGAAAGTCTGTATAAAACAGAGAAATATAGAAATCAAGAAAAGATACAAATGGAAATGTTTATGGAAGAATTAAATATGTTAAGGTTAGAGGCATTGGGCTCAATTAATAATGATTAGGATAAGAGGAGATGAGATAAAAATTGTGATGTATAACCAGTCTACAAGAAAGTCCCCAAGAATAGATGTAATTCCTGTGGAAGTTTGGAAGCTAGGAGGGAAATAAAACTGGTAAAGATCTGGAAGGTTTTGTTTAACAATATTTTAAGAGGAGGAGAAGTACTAACATCTTGGAAGAAAGCGGTAGTAGCTGTAATACCTAAAAGAGGGTAAAAATCCATCAGATCCAGCTTCATACAGGCCCATTTCAATACTAAACCCTGATTATAAAGTGTTCTTGTCTGTAATGGCTAAACAAATGGCAAAAGTAATGCCAAAACTGATAGATATGGATCAATGTGGTTTTGTGGAGAGGATGCAAACATTCGACAATATTAACAGAACACTGATGATCCAGAGGGAAGTAGAATGTAAGAATTAGCCATTGTTGGTTGTAGGTCTTGATGCAGAGAAAGCATTTGACAGAGTAAGCTGGGACTTTATGAGCACGGCATTTGCATTTCCTGAAAAAAATTATAAGGTTGATTAGGAGGATATATGAGGGATCGGAGACAAAAATTACAATGGGTGGGGTCCTCTCTGATAATTTCTTTTTGAGCAGAGGAACCAGGCAGGGATGTCCTCTTTCCCCTTTGTTATTTGCACTATATTTAGAACCATTGGCAAATATAAAAAGAACTTAGCAATTCAAGGATATAATAGTCAATAAAAGCTGGTTCTATATGCAAATGATATTATTTTTATACTTGACAAAAACAAACAAGAAACATTACAGTGTTGTGGAAAATTCTGAGACAGTTTGAAATCTTTTCGGAATACAAAATTAATGAAGGTAAAACAAAGGCAGCAGCGGTAAATTATCTACCCACATATGAATTGGTTCAGCAATATCCGTATTTATGGGGAAATAAAATGAAGTATTTAGGGGTAAGGATTAAAAATGATTCTGGTATGGCAACTAAGGATATGTAGGAAGAGTCTAAATAAAAGATAATACAAAAACTGAGAAAATGGAAGCTTTGTTCTATGAATATGGATAGTAAGCTACAAGCAGTTAAAATGTTTTTAGTCCCATTAGTCTTATACACAGGTCAGGCATATTTTTATCAACCAGAGGAGAAGTTGTGGATAGCAATTAATAAAGAGTTGAAGGACTTTATCTGGGACAGGAAGATGGCAAGAGTCAAGTGGGGTAGGCTGATTCTTCCAGTAGACCAGGGCATATTGGGATTACCCGATTTGAAGGGGTATTTCAGAGCTACACAGTTAAGGCTAATATGCATAGCACAAGAAACAAGGAGAGACTGGGATTTTTGATGCAGGCCTTTAAGGAGAATAACAATAATCATACAGAATGTTATATGTATAAAGCAGAAGAAAGTATCATAGAACTAAGCCAACATGGAAATGGAGAAAGTAGATTCTGCCAATAGGGATGACTGCAATTAGGGATTTAGACAATAGGCAAGAGGGGGATAGAATTTACTTGAGAAAACTGGCAAAGGAACCAAGGTATTGGGAGAAAATTACTAGAGAGGGAAGATGATAGAATGGGAAGACGCCAAGAATTTATTTGGACTGCAGGTTAGAGATTGCTTTCCCTTTCAAGTATTGATATCAGAGGATAGACAAAGAGAAATAAATAAGCGGGGCTCTAAACAAAAGACCAGCACTGGTAGAGTTTTTTGTAAAATCTAGAACAGAAGCTGCCATTAGAAAAAGGAGTCATTTGTAGAGCATATAAAATATTGCATGATAACTACAAGAATCAATCAGAGGAGAATAGAAAGGCTTGGGAAGAGAGATTGGATAAGCATTTCACAAAGAAACAATGGGAGGATATATGTAAGTCTCCTAAATATGCAATAAAATCTAGAAGATGTAGAATTTTTGCTTGGAAATGTTTACATAGATATTTTTATACCTCAGGTAGATGCCAGAGAATTTTTCCTCAGGTAGACAGCAAATGTTGGAGGTGTGACGGGGAAGTAAGGTAATTGGAAAAATATTTTCTGGGAGTGCAGTGAGTTGACAGATTTTAAGGATTCCCTCTGTCCAAGATGTTGGGTGGGCAGATTGGTGTGGTGAGGGAGATAAATTTTCTGAGCTATGATACAGAATTGGAATTGCCTAGATATGGTAAGGCCTTGCTGTGTCTAATAATGGTGGCTGCCAAAAAAGTAATTACTAGAAAATGGAAATCAAAATCTAAACCAACTACACTAGAAGTAGTGAATATAGTAACAGAGATAAAACAACTGGAAATGAGATCTTTAGAAAAGGGTAGGAACAAACTGCATATAAAAATGGGAATTGTGGGAAGAATACATACAGCAGAGGAATGAGGTTTAAAAGAAGGCAGGACTTAAATGGGCTATGTCATTTTTGACTGAAAATGATTAGGTAGATTATAAGTTATGTATAATGTTTGCAGCTGGGAGTGTATCAGTATGGTTTGTGATATAAAGTGCTTGCAACTAGGATTGTGTCAGTGTGGTTTGTTTTCATTTATATAAATGTATGATGGCTTATATCATACGTGATGGTTTAATAAAGATGTCTCTTGTTTAAAAAAAAAAGGGAGGAATTGATGTAATGATGCTTAGGTTGTATGATATATAGCAATATATGTAAAGTATAATGTTTGTAAACTTGAACTTGTTAATACTGTTTCATTACTTTTATATAAATGTAAATTTGCCTATGTCACAAGTGATAATTCAATAAAGGTATTAAAAAAATAATTACAACTGAAGATTGTTCATACTCACACAGCTTTCCTCAGCAGAATATGTTACACTTTAATATTATGTTTTAATTTAATGCAGTCATCTTGAAATGTGTTGAATATATTAGGGTAGTGTTTTGGAGATAGAACACCAAGAAGGAGTAAGTGCAGCATCTTGCTAATGGTGCCGAATATATACAGAACAGTACCTTGGATCGACCCAAAAGTGTATGCAAATCTGTCAGAGCAGCGTAGAGCCTTAGAGTCAAGAAATATAGCATACTGAAAGCTCACACCACCTATAAAACTGAGGTAAGGAAGTGTTATATGAAACATTATAAACACCTTATTATATAGTTACACAAAACAGAAATAACTTATTTCAGAATTGTGAAGATTTTCACAGAAATGCTGTGGACAGTTGATAGCAGGAACAAACTAAAAAGGTGGTGGTAGTGTAAAACATGAACCTGAAACAAAAAGCAAAAATAAGCCAGTCTACATACCACAACTTGTCAGTTATTTGTGTTACCATTGTGATGTATTCTAACAACCTACCCACAGCTCTGACATCTCTCAAGCTCTGGGCAAAGAGGCATTTGCCGCTGACTTACTGTCACTGACGGTTGCTGCCAAAAGGTTTCAGCTATTACCATTTCAGTGATATGTGATCCGAGAGTATGCAATGCAGCTAATGGTCACCAGTGTTACTAGGTGTAACCTGAGATATAGTAACCTGTGGAGGGCATCAGCACAGTTATATGACAGAGGTAACTGAGTGGTGCTACAACTAAACTGTTTCTACTTCCCATACAGGAAGGTCATGTGTTTAGAGTTTGTAAGGATGCTGTTTATTCACTGTAGTGATCTATCATTAACTGTTATATCTCTCAGTGATATAGCATTACTAAGGTTTCAAACTGTTGAAAAATTCACAGAGTCAACAGTGCCTTTGTGGTCACCTGTACAAACTCTATCCTTAGTGAACATTCAACAGTATATATGTATATATATATATATATATATATATATATATATATATATATATATATATATATATATATATATATATATATTTTTTTTTTTCCTTGTGCAGATGCATGTATTTCAGGATGATATTTTGATTTATAGGAATAATTACATTTCTGTGCATTGGTATATTTATGTGTATATGTGTATTTATATATATATATATATATATATATATATATATATATATATATAGTGTGCATCTTTCCTGATGATGATGGTACATAATACATCACAGATCCCTGGGAAAGTTAAGCAGCCTGTGTCTGGCATGGGGATCATGCTAGGGGTTGTCACATACTCAGCCAAAGTACAAACATATGGAATTTGGTCACTGTGCTAAGACCTTTACATATGTACACGATGTAAATCTAAACACATCTTCTGCTATCAATCCATTGATCTGGATTACAATTTAGAAAGCCAGGCTGATGCATGCTATTTTTGGCATGCTAGAAAACTAAGAGCCCAATAAAAACTTTAATTTAATTCCAAAACAACAGGAGATTAAGGTCTTTTGTCTCAAATGTTAAGAAGACTTAATCACAGTCTAAAACCGTTGCTAAACAGGGCAATATTTTGTTCTGTTACAGCATAGTCTCTGATGTTCTCCAGTTTTCATCACTGCTTTATAAGACCTCAACTTCCATATCCAATGGGCATTTCAGTAAAGCAACAAAAAGATTGTGATTGTTTTTGTACTTCTTGATTTCAAAACAATTTTCACAAGCCTTATTTGGGAATTGGAACCCTTCTGCTAATGCTTACAACTTCACAGCAGTGCCTTGCCCCAAGTGTAAATTGTTTTTGGAATACCTCCCCTACTCTAAACTGAAAATAGAGTTTAAAATAAATAGTGGCATTTTCATTCAGTTTGTAAAAGAACAGTCATTATTAGGTTTAAATAGGCTGCCTACTCTTTTTATGAGACAAGTTTTTTAACTAGCATTTGGTAAACAATGGTTGTTGTTGTGTCTTTCGGCTTTTCCTGGTTAGGGGTCGCCACAGCGGAACTCCGGTTCGCTAATGGTTGGCAGTAGATTTTTACATGCCGAGTTGCCGGCCCTGACACACAACCTTCAACGAAGGTACACCCATTCACGCATGTCTCCACACAGAGATGCTCTAGCTGAGAATCGAACAGGACAACGTCTTACTGTGAGGCGACAATGCTACCGCAGCACCACCACCGCAGTATATTTGGTAAACAATTATTATTGTAACTATTATTACAATAAAGAACAGGAGACATCTGGTAATAGCCAGTACTATATAGGATGAGCTCAGTGATTCATCATGGAGGGGAGTTTTTACATAGCCAGAAGCATGCACGCCTCTGAAATAGTAAAAACAAAGCAATTTAAGAGTATGATTTGTATAGATTCCAGACTGGGCTGTCTGCATGTTGACTACTTAGGCACAGCATTTACTTTCTCCTAGGAATCTTAGTTTAGCTTCTGTTCTGCAATGTCAGAGGAATGTATTGGTGACTGTGAATTACAATACAGTACATTAAAGACAGCTAGGAATAAACAAGTTGTTGTTGTTTGTCTTTTGGCTTTTCCCGGTTAGGGGTCGCCACAGCGGAACTCCGGTCCGCTAATGATTGGCAGTGCTAGGAATAAACAAGTAAAATAATTAAATCAAAGTTGAGATCCTAGTTCCACATATTCACCTGCTCTAAATTTATTGTTTGATTATTAATCTTTACTCACCGGGATAAATTTATTGACTTTTGAATCAATTGCTTATTGAAGTCTGTTTTTAGGATTTGCGTTTGTTGGTTCAAAGATGTTAACTTTTGGTTTGCAATTCACATTCTGGTGTCTAGAAAATGAACTGATTATATATACATCAGTTCTGATTTAAAGACTTTGCAGAGTTATAGTTAGCATGCAAAACAAACTTGTCCAACATGTGACCAAAGGCCAGCATCCACACAGTCTGTGAAAACACAAAAAAGTGTAGTTGTGCCTCTTTGTAGCTATCTGTAACTCCAGCAGTCTTCTGCCCCTTTCTGCATACAAATGACTTCTTAAATTATTAATCATTGCACCTTGCAAAGAATATTTTTCCGAAACTCTTGTGTAGTACTGAGGGTACCTCTCAACCTCTTAGAGCAAGAAATCTGGATGAAGCCATAAAAAATGTGAGGTCAAAGGCCTAAAAATAGGTACAGTTTTTAAATATTGCTCTTACAAACTTAGGAAGTTGATAGATTAACAGGTTTTGCATTAGTATGAATTTTCTGATGGGTATGAAGTCTGAAACTTAAACGTCTGTCATTATTTTCTGAATTAAATCCTCTATAACTAGCCAGTAATTTGCCAGAAAACTAACATTTTATGAGGAACAGACAAAAAATTATAAGGTAAACATCTGGACATTCTGTGGAAATCTGGACAGTTGAGAGCCATGCCTGTTGCCATACCTACAACTTTGAGCTCTTACTCACCTTCTTCTTGTACATCTGCGTTTAATAACTGGTGTAACTATACTACTGTTGGTTTGCTTCCATGTTTGAAGAGATTTGTTGTCGTTTTATTCAGCTTATTATTTCACTTCTCTCTCTTTATCTTTATCTCTCTCTCTCTGTCTTGAAAACAACTTTATTTTTTCATCAGGTTATTGATTAACAACATGAATTAACATACAGTAACTACAGTGAAAAAAAAATGCCAGTGATGTTTATGATATTTTCCATTACTGTACACATGCAGTATACATACAAGCTCAAATAGGATTCTGTTCTTTACTCTTATACAGCAAAACAAAGTCATATACATTTAAGTTCTTACCGGCCTGCTTATTTTACTCGTCTACCTGAACATTGTCTTGTATACATTGTTCCCAGATCCACCATTTGTTTTTATGAAATTTACTTCCTCCATCCTCAAAGGATCCTATGTCTAAGAATTGTACTTCCTTTACAATATTCAGTACTTCAGTTTACTATTGGTTTAATCTTGAGTTCTTCATTCATGTGATTTTTTTAGTTGGTGCTAGCATTAAGCTTAATAAGACATTACAATATGTTGACAGTTGTAAACAGTAACCCAATACCTCAGCTCAGTAACATAAATGTCTTTAGTTCATATAATGTGTTCCCCCAAAAGAGTCCTCAAACTCAGTTAATCCTGCCATTCCTTAAAAATGTGTTCGCAGTTTGTTCTCATATTCCCTTATTTCCACTTCAAAAAGAATCCTCTGAAGTCTACTTGGGGTATAAAAGTACTCATGTAGAAATTTCCATGCAAATATCATAAATCTTCTGGACTTTGTAGCATACATAAAGAACCTTATATATTTCCTCCCATTGTTTTTTCAGTTTCTCATACTAGTCTTTCTCTGCAATCTTCTCTGATCTCCACTGATTGATTTGTATAATTATTATGCAGTATTTTCTATATTTTACTATTTATCCCTTTCCTAATAGCATCCTCTGTTTGTGGTTCCTCAAGAAACCCTACCAGTCAGTATTCCCTTCTGTCTGTCTGTCTCTCTCCCTCTTTTTCTCCGTCTTTCTCTTTTTTCTATATTCTACCAATCATTCCTGATATAAAACACAGTCTTTAACCTGCAGATCAAATACTTGCTTGATTTTATCACACTCTGTCACTTTTCACTTGCAACTTATTTGCTGCCAGTAACATGATTCTTTTGTTAACTTCCTCCAGTTACTTCCTGTCATTTCTTGCCTGTTTTCTGTACCCTTAGTTGTATATATTTCTAATGGCAAAACCTCTTTTCTCCACTCCCTTACTGGAGTTCTCTGTATAGTGTTGTCTTCCAATTTATAACTGTAATGTCCTATATAATTATTACTATTCTGTTTAAGAGCTTGCTTGTTAAACCATAATCTGTCTGCATCCCTCATGTTTCTACTTTGTTCATCTATCGCCTTTTTCCATGTTCATCTATATCTCTCTGCTTGTTATTATATGTACCATTCTCAGTTGTGAAGTGTTAAAGTATCCCTTCAGATCAAGTAATCCTAATCTATCCATTTTTGTAGAAGAACCAATTTATCTAAGTTTACTTTTGTCTTCTTCCTTTCCCAGAGAAATTCTTCAGCTCTTTATTAATTATCATGCACAACTGGCCGCTAGAAGTAAGTCTAACTGTAGAGGACACAGGAATTAAAACGTTTCCACTGTCAGTACCATTACTTTCTAATCTCTTATTTTTATTTATAGTTGACACAGGAGACTCCTTCTTAATCAGTACACCTAAATCCTTCATCTTTTCATGTCCCCATAAATATAGGTATTGTTGAACTAAAGTATGTGTAGGCACATCATTTACAGTTATAGCCTTTGTTTTAACTTCATTTATGTAAAAACTCACAGCGATGCAACAACGTAATGAACACAAAGGTACAGGATGGCACAACGAGTCCTCAGCTGGAACAGGTCTCAGTTTATTAAAAAGAACAACGCTGATAATCCACAAAAAAATGTAATGAAAGAACAATAATCCAAACAGCAATCCAAACAGTAATCGACAGTTAAGTGCTTTCATCTGGCTATGCAGACTTCCTCAGAACTGCCATAATAAATGCAACTTCCTTTTTATATTCAATTGTGGCACCAACAACTTTTCAAACTCTTAAAGAGATATCTACCTGATACATGCTTGATGCAACTATAGTATAAACAATAAGTACTAAACTAACGCTATTCATGCTGACCATACAAACCAAACATATCTCTAAATATTTCACTATGTACATAAAAATACTATATGAATCACATCCACACAACTGTGTCTAATATTATTTAAATAAAAATTAAGTGAAAATTAACAATATCATATAAAACTTCATGGTCTGTTCCTTAAAAATACTAAAAATACTATATATCACAATTTAGGTGTTACATGGTTTAGGCACGTACATAAATGGATTCTGTATGTAATAATAGTATAAATTCCATAATAATATATGAATCTTTTCAAACATTGAATCTACAGATAATTAAGAATATATAAATACATAAATACATACATTGAGAATAAATATGAATGAATATGATTGATAGATGAATTGATAATAAATAAATAAATAAATAATTATATGCCAGGCTTAAAAACGGTTTGATACTGATATAATCATTGATGCCTGGGAACCTAAGAGCATCTGTGAAAATTTGCCATTTTCTCTCTTTCGTGGCTAACATACTTTACATCGCCACCCCTAATACTTAAATTTACCTGATCAATAATGGTAAATTTAAAGTTATGCGTGTCCCCGTATTGAACAATATGTCTACATAGGGCATTCTTCTTATCTTTCCTCTTAATACAATACAAATGATCATATATACGACGTTTTAATTGCCTTTCCGTTTTTCCTATGTAGAACGCGGAACACACATCACAGGTGGCGATGTATATCACAAATTTAGTGTTACAATTTCCTGATCTGCCCTTGATAAATGTGCCATTGAAATTATTTAATTTAAATCCTTCTTTCTCATTTATGTACCTGCACTGTTTACATGCACCACATTTCACCGTACCTTTCCTATTTGTTTCAATGTGTTGAATGCTACTTTCAACCATCTTTTTCAAATTTGGACCCATTTTATAAACAAACTGAGGAAACCTACCAACCCTCTGTATTATATTCTCATCCATAGTAATTAACTTCCAATGTTGTTTAATAATATTTTCTATATACTTCACCACAGGTGAATACATTAACACACATACCCTTCCCATTTGTTCTCTTATTTCCTTACTTTTTTGTACAATGGTATTTCCTAATAAAGGTTTATACTTCCTATCCCATTCCAAACTAATATATCTAACTACATCATTTAATAATGGTTCAGGATAACCTCTTACAGTAAACATATCCTTAATGTTTTGTAATTCTTGATTCATTAACTCCTTAGTAGAAGACATTCGGGCCGCCCATATACATTGCCCTTTAAATATATTTTTGAACACATGTGTGGGATGGTTACTACTAAATTCCAAATAATCATTTGAGAACTTATCTTTTCTGTATATACAAGATACAAAACCATCATTTCCATGACTAATATAAGTGTCCAAATAAGAAATACCTTTGAGGTTATAGTTGTATGTGAATTTTAGAAAATCTGTGGTTTGATTAAGATATGTAATAAAGGATTCAATATAATCAACTGGGCCATCCCATAATATAAACAAATCATCTAAAAATCTGGAGTAATACTTGATGTATTTATAATATTTACAATTAAATAGTTGTTCCGTCTCCCATTCTAACATAACTAGATTTGCAAGTATGGGAGCACATGATGCTCCCATTGCAACACCTGTTATTTGTTTAAAAAATTAATTCTCAAAAAAGATATAGTTATGGTCCAATATTAAACCCATCATATCTGTCATGTGATTAATTTTGTCCCATTCAAAATTTGTAAATTTTCTTAAACTATTACTGAAATACTCAAGACCAATCTCCTTCAGGATACATGAAAACAAGTCTATGACATCTGTAGTTAAAAATACAAGGTTCTTGTTCCAAATTTGGGGTGTAAGTTTACTAAGAAACACCCAAGAGTCCTTAATCAGATGGCGAATGTTGTTATATACTAGTTTTGCCCACCTGTCTATGACAACTCCTATAGGATAGGTTTTAGACTTGCTTCCTGAAATAATTGGTCTAAATGGTGGACTTTCCATATTTTTATGTATTTTGGGAATTCCTATAATGGAAGCTAAGGTAGGATATTCAACCTTTAAAATTTGATATAACTCATACGTAATCCTATGATCAATATAATATTCTTCTAGGGCCAGATCAATACGACTATACCCAATGTTAACTTTGTTTAGTGAAATGGCTTCGTATTTACCAGATAGATGTAAAATTTTATAGATCTTATTAAAGTAATCTAATTTATTGTAAATAACGATGCCACCCCCTTTATCGGGTTTCATGACCCTCACTTGATGGCTATTAATCAAAGTTTTCAAACATGTTCGTTCTCCTATTGTTAAATTGTCTTTCCATTCATTACTTTGTCTCAAATTCATTCTATAAGTCTTGTAAAAACTGTAAATATCCTGACTAACAATTTTTTCAAAACTCCCTACAACAGGGTTACTGATGGGCATAAAAGTGATTTTTTTCTTTAGAATATTGCTTTTTTTCTTTAGAATAATGTAATTCCTATTACACCTATAACTATTTTCTGATTCATTCTTATCAAACTGAATGGCTAAATTTAACCTACGACAAAATAATTTTATTTCCATAATTGTGTCCACTAAATTTATATCAACAGAAGGAATAATCTTTATTCCTTTAGAAAATAATTTGTAAAAATCTTCCGTAATACCATACTTGGTATAGTTAAAAACTTTGAAACCATTATAATAAGATTCATATATTATTATGGAATTTATACTATTATTACATACATAATCCATTTATGTACGTGCCTAAACCATGTAGCACCTAAATTGTGATATATAGTATTTTTAGTATTTTTAAGGAGCAGACCATGAAGTTTTATATGATATTGTTAATTTTTACTTAATTTTTATTTAATAATATTAGACACAGTTATGTGGATGTGATTCATATAGTATTTTTATGTACATAGTGAAATATTTAGTGATATGTTTGGTTTGTATGGTCAGCATGAAAAGCGTTAGTTTAGTACATATTGTTTATACTATAGTTGCATCAAGCATGTATCAGGTAGATATCTCTTTAAGAGTTTGAAAAGTTGTTGGTGCCAAAATTGAATATAAAAAGGAAGTTGCATTTATTATGGCAGTTCTGAGGAAGTCTACATAGCCAGATGAAAGCGCTTAACTGTCGATTACTGTTTGGATTACTGTTTGGATTATTGTTCTTTCATTACATTTTGTTGTGGATTATCAGCGTTGTTCTTTTTAATAAACTGAGACTTGTTCCTGCTGAGGACTCGTTGTGTCATCCTGTACCTTTGTGTTCATTACGTTGTTGCATCGCTGTGAGTTTTTACTTAGCTTTGGTATGGAGGGTATCAGCGAGATTCCCCAGGCTGCATTGGACAGGGAAGAGCTGAATAAGCTTCAACTGGACATTGTCGAACTCAAAGGGGAGATGGTTCATTTGGCAACGTTGGTTGAACGTACCTTAGTTGCCTTTAGTACTATCGAAGCAGCTAAATCATCTGATGTACAGTCAGCAAACCCGAAGGCGTTTGAAGTGGGCTCAAGTAACAGCATGGAGGCTCACACAAGGATTAACAAAAGTTCAGCGTGTGATATTCCTAATGGTCAGGGACATCATATGCTGGATGAAAACTGTTTGTCTAATCGATCTACAGGTGGATGTCTACTGAATCGACGATGAGATGCTAGTAAAAATTCTATTAATGACTTTACCTTCGATTTCAGTATATTCCACATGCATAGCGAGATGGAAAGGCAGGGAGTGAAACCTAAGTGCCCAATGACCCTGAAAACCTACGCAGGTGTGTCGAAAACACAAGCAAACATATCTAAAGGTACTGATAGTAATACTAATAATTCTATCACATATAATGGGAAAGAAAGCAAGACTTACAAGACTAAATTGACTGACAACTATAAAAGTAATACTAAAACAACGAATGTTACAGGTGGTGACTATCTAGAAGGTTTTCTTAAAGATGATTTTGGTTTTACTTAATATGATAGGATAGAAGTGATAGTGGGTTTGATCATCGTATCAATGATTTTAATGTCAGTATAAAAGAAAAGATTTATGTATTAGGAAAAAGGTTACTGTCTATAAAAAAATTGAAAATAGAGAATGCATATTTTACAAAATGTATGTCCCTTAAAATTGTTCCGAAGGGTATTAGAATTTTTTAAATACCCATGGGGGATGATTTAAATTCTAGAACTAAGAATAATTTTAATTTGTTATTCGATAGTTTTGGATACAACTACATGAATTTGTTAGTTAAAAAGAACGATGAGAAAATAATACAATTAATTCATGATGTTGACATGTTAAATCAGGAAATTGTGAAGCATGAATTTTTTACACAATGGATTGAGTTATATGAAAAACAATTTACCCAGGCAGATCTCAAAGCAAGGGATATATACAATAGAAAAGCAAGGAAAATTGCTCGTGATTTAGATCAATACACATATCACAGAGCATATATTTGGCCCAAGGATAGACATGACAATGAGAAGGGTAGACAGGACAGATATGGAGATCGTATTATGGAAGGTGAGGTGAATAGTTACAAGGGTAGAGGTGGTTATTCACCAAAAAACTCATTTACACCATGGAACAGAAGAAAGAGATGAAGATACAGAAAACACGTGACAAAGAAATCATAGTTCAAGGTAATGATCATTACGAAAAAAAGAATTTTTTTGTGAGCAATGACACACAGTATCCTGGTATACTTAGTAACAGTCAGGATAGTTTGGATATGGAACCTTTTGAACAAAAACATAATATTATTACTACTTATAATGGTTTCAAAGTTTTTAACTATACCAATTATGGTATTACGGAAGATTTTTACAAATTATTTTCTAAAGGAATGAAGTTTATTCCTACTGTTGATATAAATTTAGTGGACACAATTATGGAAATAAAATTATTTTTTCGTAGGTTAAATTTAGCCATTCAGTTTGGTAAGAATGAATCAGAAAATAGTTATAGGTGTAATAGGAATTACAATATTCTAAAGAAAAAAAGCACTTTTATGCCCATCAGTAACCCTCTTGTAGGGAGTTTTGAAAAAATTGTTAGTCAGGATATTTACAGTTTTTACAAGACTTATAGAATGAATTTGAAACAAAGTAATGAATGGAAGGACAATTTAACTATAGGAGAACAAACATGTTTGAAAACTTTGATTAATAACCATCAAGTGAGGGTCATGAAACCCGATAAAGGGGGTGGCATCGTTATTTACAATAAATTAGATTACTTTAATGAGATCTATAAAATTTTACATCTATCTGGTAAATACGAAGCCATTTCACTAAACAAAGTTAACATTGGGTATAGACGTATTGATCTGGCCCTAGAAGAATATTATATTGATCATAGGATTATGTATGAGTTATATCAATTTTTAAAGGTTGAATATACTACCTTAGCTTCCATTATAGGAATTCCCAAAATACATAAAAATATGGAAAGTCCACCATTTAGACCAATTATTTCAGGAAGCAAGTCTAAAACCTATCCTATAGGAGTTGTCATAGACAGATGGGCAAAACTAGTATATAACAACATTCCCCATCTGATTAAGGACTCTTGGGTGTTTCTTAGTAAACTTACACCCCAAATTTGGAACAAGAACCTTGTATTTTTAACTATAGATGTCATAGACTTGTTTTCATGTATCCCGAAGGAGATTGGTCTTGAGTATTTCAGTAATAGTTTAAGAAAATTTACAAATTTTGAATGGGACAAAATTAATCTCATGACAGATATGATGGGTTTAATATTGGACCATAACTATATCATTTTTGAGAATGAATTTTTTAAACAAATAACAGGTGTTGCAATGGGAGCATAATGTGCTCCCATATTTGCAAATCTAGTTATATTAGAATGGGAGACGGAACAACTATTTAATTGTAAATATTATAAATACGTCAAGTATTACTCCAGATTTTTAGATGATTTGTTTATATTATGGGGTGGCCCAGTTGATTATATTGAATCCTTTATTACATATCTTAATCAAACCACAGATTTTCTAAAATTCACATACAACTATAACCTGAAAGGTATTTCTTATTTGGAAATTATATTAGTCATGGAAATGATGGTTTTGTATCTTGTACATACAGAAAAGATACGTTCTCAAATGATTATTTGGAATTTAGTAGTAACTATCCCACACATATGTTCAAAAATATATTTAAAGGAAAATGTATACGGGCGGCCCGAATGTCTTCTACTAAGGAGTTAATGAATCAAGAATTACAAAACATTAAGGGTATGTTTACTGTAAGAGGTTATCCTGAACCATTATTAAATTATGTAGTTAGATATATTAGTTTGGAATGGGATAGGAAGTATAAACCTTTATTAGGAAATACCATTGTACAAAAAAGTAAGGAAATAAGAGAACAAATGGGAAGGGTATGTGTGTTAATGTATTCACCTGTGGTGAAGTATATAGAAAATATTATTAAACAACATTGGAAGTTAATTACTATGGATGAGAATATAATACAGAGGGTTGGTAGGTTTCCTCAGTTTGTTTATAAAATGGGTCCAAATTTGAAAAAGATGGTTGAAAGTAGCATTCAACACGTTGAAACAAATAGGAAAGGTACGGTGAAATGTGGTGCATGTAAACAGTGCAGGTACATAAATGAGAAAGAAGGATTTAAATTAAATAATTTCAATGGCACATTTATCAAGGACAGATCAGGAAATTGTAACACTAAGTTTGTGATATACATCGCCACCTGTGATGTGTGTTCCGTGTTCTACATAGGAAAAACGGAAAGACAATTAAAACGTTGTATATATGATCATTTGTATTGTATTAAGAGGAAAGATAAGAAGAATGCCCTATGTAGACATATTGTTCAAAACGGGGACACGCATAACTTTAAATTTACCATTATTGATCAGGTAAATTAAGTATTAGGGGTGGCGATGTAAAGGGTATGTTAGCCATGAAAGAGAGCAAATGGCAAATTTTCACAGATGCTCTTAGGTTCCCAGGCATCAATGATTATATCAGTATCAAACCATTTTTAAGCCTGGCATATAATTAATTATTTATTTATTAATTTATTATCAATTCATCTATCAATCATATTCATTCATATTTATTCTCAATGTATGTATTTATGTATTTATATATTCTTAATTATCTGTGCATTCAATGTTTGAAAAGATTCATCTATTATTATGGAATTTATACTACTATTATTACATACAGAATCCATTTATGTACGTGCCTAAACCATGTAGCACCTAAATTGTGATATATAGTATTTTTAGTATTTTTAAGGAACAGACCATGAAGTTTTATATGATATTGTTAATTTTCACTTAATTTTTATTTAAATAATATTAGACACAGTTGTGTGGATGTGATTCATATAGTATTTTTATGTACATAGTGAAATATTTAGTGATATGTTTGGTTTGTATGGTCAGCACGAATAGCGTTAGTTTAGTACTTATTGTTTATACTATAGTTGCATCAAGCATGTATCAGGTAGATATCTCTTTAAGAGTTTGAAAAGTTGTTGGTGCCAAAATTGAATATAAAAAGGAAGTTGCATTTATTATGGCAGTTCTGAGGAAGTCTGTATAGCCAGATGAAAGCGCTTAACTGTCGATTACTGTTTGGATTACTGTTTGGATTATTGTTCTTTCATTACATTTTGTTGTGGATTATCAGCATTGTTCTTTTTAATAAACTGAGACCTGTTCCAGCTGAGGACTCGTTGTGCCGTCCTGTACCTTTGTGTTCATTAACTTCATTTATGTTATTTCCCAAAAATACTTGAAACTATCTTAAAATATCTCACAGCAAGCATCTTAATTTCATATTCAAGATTTAACAGCGGTAATTTTTTCCAGACTACCATACCATTATACCCGTGGAATTTTGAATATCTTATCTGTTTAGCTAGGGATCCAAGTGTATTCCAAATAAGTGAGGGGGAAGGGGGAATTGGTACCTAGCCCCTGTGTTCAAACTCAACCTGTCAGAAAGGACTGTTGTCATCTTTAATTTTGCCTCTGACCCGTTATGTCAAGGTTCATAGGTTCTGACGAGCATAGCTGTTGATCTTTGAGGATCTTTAGAAGCCTAGCCCTGCATTCTCATGAAATGTTTAGCTGTTGTAATTTAAGTACAAAAACACAGAGCCAGGTAGAACATTTACATGTTAACTCTGTTCATAAGGGTCAAAGGTGCAAAACCAAGGGTTTATTTGTAGTTTCCCATTCATTCATCCAGATTATGTCTTTTCATTACTTCCATTATGCTATTTGATGAACAGGAATGCTAGCATTGTCCTGTTCAAGGATAGCAGCAAACCCTGTTAAAGGCAATCTCCATCCTCACTAATCAACAGTAATTATATTTTTTAATGTTTGGATTCTCGTTGAGTCACCATTATTTTATTATATTATCAAATGTTTGAGCAAAGAGAGGGTGTCATCAGAATTGGCATTCTGTGTCATTCACAGTGGTATGACATGCATGAACTGCAATTTTAAAATATGATGTTTTCAATAATTATTTGACTTGTTTTCCTCTCTTCTTTTATGGTAGATGTGGATTATTGCAAATGTGGACTTGAAAGTAAAATTAGCAAAAATAAATTTTAAAAAAATGGCAACACTTTTTGAAAAAATATCTTGTGAGAAGTTGTGCAAATGAATGAAAAGAGAGAAAAGCAAATAGATTCATATCTGGCAATTCCTTTCATTGCAGCTCAATTGCTAGTGCAGGAGGGGCATTTGTGAGAGAGAGACTAACGATAGAGCTGCTCAGTAGTAAGTAGGATATACTGGACACGTGACCATTTGATAGTCGATCAGACTGTACCTGCTGCTAATTTTCACAGGTTGCCTTCTACTTGCTTTCAGGCAGTTTTTCCTGAGAATTTTAATGAAGTCTAAAGTAATTTTATGCTACATGCAAAATATCTTTGATTAGATTTACACAGTTATGGAAAGAATACTGTCTAAAATATACTATTGAAATTGTGTAACTTCAAGTGTTTTATATGACTAATGTAGCACCATGCACAAGAATTACAAAGCTAATACAAACCTCGGTGTTTTCCCTTGCTCCTTGGGTATGACGTTGTACAGTACACTGAGGTAGGTATAAAAAAGCACATGCACATTGGGTAATATTAGTGTACCCCTAAACCCTGTCAAAAAGTTTGAATAGCTCTGGTGTACAACATTTGAAAAGATATTTCAGGTGTTTTATTTTAGGCCTCCCATTTTAGTTTTTACTACTTGATAACTTCTGAAGTGATCTAGGCCTGTTATTTTTAGCTTTTATCTTTTAACATCTGAGGTGAATGTTTAAGTTAAGAAGCAACCTTGTTCTACATTTGCAGTGCAAAGTTCTGTGTGCATGTATATATATATATATATATATATATATATATATATATATATATATATATATATATATATATATATGTGTGTGTGTGTGTGTATATACTTCAGCAATTTGAAACAACACTCCATGAAGCAACAATTACACTGATGCAGTATTTCATTAAAATCAATCAAATAGCTAAAAAAAAACCCTGCACACCCTAACATGAGGAACTGCATCCCCTGTAATTGTGCAACTAGATATATACAACAACTCATAAATCATGCAACAATGGAGAAAAGGAGTAACTTCCTTAACTCTGCTTTTCTCTGACCTGACACAAAAATGCTACTTACACAGCAATTAAATGGGGATGAAAAGAAACAGGTACTTGAGCCTTATTTTAGCTATTTTAAGTAAATCAAATTTTCAACTTTGTCCGCCAAATCCATGTATACGCATATGTATGTATATGCGTGTGTGTGTGTGTGTGTGTGTGTGTGTGTGTGTGTATATATATATATATATATATGTATATATATATATATATATATATATATATATATATA
Organism: Protopterus annectens; assembly: GCF_019279795.1. Taxonomy (NCBI): domain Eukaryota; kingdom Metazoa; phylum Chordata; order Ceratodontiformes; family Protopteridae; genus Protopterus; species Protopterus annectens. The sequence continues at coordinate 12,831,613 of NC_056733.1, forward strand.
TATATATATATATATATATATATATATATATATATAAAATGTGTGTGTGTGTCTGTGGCTATGGATATATTGATATATGTCAAATAATCACACCTCGAAACAATGTGACTCTTTTAAAGTGAAAACAAGAATCTGCAACACTGCAACAAGTGAAGTACAATTAGCCAAACTGGCGCATAAGGCTCCAAAATAATAATTTTTACTAGAGGACAAGCCCCCTGCACCCCTGTACATCCTCTGCTACTGATATATATATATATATATATATATATATATATATATATATATATATATCCATATATTTATGTATGTGCGTGTATATGTATGTCGTCTGCGTTTTATATAGGGGTCTACCTGAAAACGTCGTAATCTCAAAACGCCGACGAAGAGAACACTGACACCGGAAGATCGACAATGGAAAAGACCGACAGTTGAAAATCCCAACGCTGAGAACACCGACATGTAAAGGTAAGTGTGCAATAGGGATGGACGTTAGGGTCAGGTTGTGGGTAAGGTAAGTGTGCGATAGCAACAGTCTGTAGGGTTAGGGGCGGGTTAAGTGAGTTTGGGTTAGGGCGCGGGTCAGGTGAGTGTGCGATAGTGACAGACATTAGGGATAGGGGCGGGTTAAGTGATTTAGGGTTAGGGCGCGGGTTAGGTGAGTGTGCGATAGTGACGGACCTTAGGGTTAGCGTTTGGGTTAAGGTTAGTGCATAGATAGTTGTGTATGTATGGTTCAGTGTAGGTTAGCAAGGTTTTTGGTGTGCTTGTGTTGTGTGTGTGCTTTTTGGACAGGGGATTTGTTTTGTTTGTTGAGTGTCGGGATTGTGGTTTACCGGGTATGTGACGTTTCGTGTTTCTGAACTTTCGGATTTGTGGTGTCTGTGGTTTTGTTGTCGGTGTTGTAGTGCGTCGGTGTTGTCAGGTAGACCCATATATATATATATATATATATATATATATATATATATATATATATGTATTACTTTAATTAGTATTATTTTTTTTATTTACACCCCAAACAATGGCCAGTAGTGACTGCATAACAGATTTTGTTTCTCATTATGTCTTCTCTCAAAATGCACTTTGTTTTCCCATAGCATAAAATAACATAATCCAGACACAGTAAATCAGGTGGCTTCTTTCTGCATTTACTTAAAATGGCTGTGCTGTGACTCATGTACTTCACTTCTTTTTCTGTAAACAGTGTTAATGTTTTGTTATTATTCTGAATTTAATTAATGAAAGCTACTAAACAGCTTTTTATTTTGCATGTAAATCTTATTCCATATGTTGAAGAATAGGCTCATATTAGGAAATTCATTCACTATAAATTGCAGAATTCATTTACTATAAATTGCAGGCTGTTGCAGAAATGTTCCTTTTCTGTATAAATGTGATAAATGTCACAGGATGTAATATTTACTTTTTTGTTCAGCTAAATGGCTTCTGAATGTCCATGAATTTTTTATTTTTTAAGTTTTTATAGTTTCGTTCAGGCCAATAAAGCCAAACCCCATATCAAACTCAAGTGAATCACCAATTTAACTGTTCCACTTTTCTGATTAATTGTTATGCAACTGATCAGCAAACTTACTTAACCAGTTCTGAAAAGGTTTAATACTTAACCATTATACTAAAATCATGTCATATCATATGCGACTGTATCATAACAGACTACATCCAGTGAAAAAATGGCATATAGCCAAGATGAAGGTAACACTACTCATTACAAATGATTCTGGAAAGTAAAGACTTTCGGCTTTTCCTGGTTAGGGATCGCCACAGTGGAACTCCGGTCCGCTAATGATTGGCAGTGGATTTTTACGTTGCCGAGTTGCCAGCCCGATGCCCAACCTTCAATGAAGGCACACCCATTCATGCTCACACCTACCTGCATGTCTTTAATGTCACTCGACCGGGGAGGACATGCAGACTCCACACAGAAGGCGCTCCAGCCGAGAATCGGAACGGGAGAACCTCTTGCTGTGAGGCGACAACACTAACCACTGCACCACCAGTGTAAATGTGTTTAATTCCATATGCTTCCATTCATAGTACACTGGAGATAACAGCAAAATCACAGTGAGGCTTACACTAAAATAATGCCTGTCACCCTGAATCGGTAGCACAGAGGGATAAAGTTCTGATTATAGGCTTTATTGGCCTGAATGTAACCATAAAGACTTAAAAAGTAAACACGTAATGGACATTCAATAGCCATTTAACTTAAACAATTGATGTCTTTAAGGGGTCATTTGCATATATCCCATGGGCCTCCATTACAGGAGGTTTAAGGTGTCACACAGGGAAAACTCTAGCTTGGCTGGGATTTTCTTGCACATTTTTCATTGCATGTTGTAGAGATGTGTTCAGGCTTGAAATATAGCTGCTTATGAATTTCCCAAATCAATGGCTTATAAAGTGTGATCTTTGTTTTCATGTTTTAAGGATGATTGCTCTTTCACTGAGCTGGAGCAACCTTGGAGCAAGAATACATAACTAAGGAGGGGGGGGTTGTAGCTCCCCAAATTCAAAGCCATAACTAGGATGAGGCAAGAGGGCATTTGCCAGGAGTGCAAGTTGCAAGAACTCACAACTGCATGGTAGAAGATGTGCCAGTTACTCCTACAAATCAGAGCAATTGCTTGTAATCATTTAAGTCACCGTGCTTAACAATGTGGCAACTTAAATGATTTAAAATACTGCCTTGTGTGTTTGTGGGGGTGGGGGTGGGGGGTCGCATAAGTACCAAGGACTAACTGTGTAGCAACATAGTAACTCTTTACCTAGACCCAGAAGATATCTTTTTTTTTTCTTAATTGCACACAGCTCCAGCTATCCCAAATACAGGTCTGCCCATGTAAGAAGCGCAAGAGAGACCCCCAGCAAAAGCACCTATTTCACAATTTAACATATTTTTACAAATGTTTGTACATCTCAAGAGCAGAGGTGTAGTGCTTATATATTTTGATGTATTGGGCTTCAGATTGAACTGTCGGATCTTTTTAGAGCTCTTATGTTTTGAGCAAACATAATGGACCCAAAGAAATGTTACTAGTATTGGAGTGGTGGGTAGCATTCTGTAGCCTAGCTCCTAGTGTGTCATAGTGTTGTACAAGTTAAGTAACTTAGTATCAGCTGGGACTCAGTGGGCAGAAGTGCAAGGTTATGTGCTTTGGTGCCTAAATCAGGGGGTACTTGTTAGAAGTAGTATTACTAAGGCAGACAGAAAAAGAGCTGGGAGTTCTAATTTACCCTCCAGACTGAATCAAATGTATCATTGTTTAAGGGGCAGTAGCAAAGGCTAATGGACTACCTAGATGTTTTGCAAGGACTGTGGATTAAACAGAAGGTCTTGTTCTCTTCTGCTTCTGATGGTGTATCTGTATTTCTGTTTTAAGTTCTGGAGGCCACATAAAGAAAGCTACATCCAGTTCACTGAGCATGTTTAATGGAGGATTACCAAGCTGTAATGTGAGTTTAATTACAAAAAAATTAAGACCACTAAGAATATGACTGCAGGAGGAGAAAAAGGAAAGGCAGATGTCATATAAATGTGGCACATCACCACAGAGTTGGCTGGGGACATAAAATGAGAGGTTGAGGCAGATGCAGTGGAGGCAACTGAAAATGGAAAGATTTAAGACCAACATCAGGAAATATTCCTTGTTAGGGAAGGTGAGTAGGCCTAGGCTTGCACTGTGGGGGGAAGGTTGATTTACAGACGTTTAAATGTGTTTGGAAAAGGTGGAGAGAAAAAAAGAGTGGGGGAACAGGAGAGCAGCTTCATAGGGTCAGCTGCAGCAAAAGGGTGGACTTGGTGGCTCAGAGTTTTCCCATCTGCATATCCATGTGTTTCAATGGCACAAAAGTAACATTGGCCAGATCAGTTTTAAAGTCAGTACATTTTACTGTTTGTAATTAGGGTAAATGTAAATTAATGCAAGACTAATCAAATGGCAGAAAATAGTGTAAAATTATGATGATACACAACAGCTATCAGTATATTAGTTGTTCCTGTTGGGTAGGTACATTATTTCAGATAAATAATACATATCTGCTAATGCAAAATGCAGAGATAATTGTGGAGTTTTGCATACTGGCAATCACAAATTTATGCAAATTATTTTTGGTAGATCCAAAGGACTGCATTTACAGACGTTCAAATAGACTCCTCCTCCTCTAGATACAAGCTACAGCAGGAATGCGGAAATGGTAAGGTCAGTTTCTCAGAGGATACCCATTATGTTCTAAGGGAAGCTATCACAATTCAGAGATACTGCATTCAGAATATTGATCTTATAATATTTTTTTTTCCTATAAAGCGATAAGGTTAAATAAAAAAATATAATGGTTAATGGATTTATGTATTTGCTTTCAAATCTCTAAAGAAAGAAATGCATACTGAGCCAAATTGCAGTTATTAAAGGAGGGATGCACGTTCTTCCCAAATAGCGAAGTACAGCCAAGCAGCAGTGCTTGTTTTCAGGGAGCTTCTTATTACAGTTACTGCTAGAGCAGCTAATTTTGTTAACCTGATATCTGGTTAAAGGCCATGCTGAGTCTATGCAAGCTATCACACAATACTATAGGACTCATTTAAAATTATTTAACTGGGAGCCATTTAAAGGTATACTACAAAATAAATAATATGACATTCATTTCTGCAGCAGCTATAACTGAGATTCCTGTAGATATCATACATAATCACAAACAAAACATAAGTGAGGTAACAGAGAGTTCATATGTTTATACTATGCTAATGACCACTGGGGCCTTTATAAGCCTAGCCAAGCATCCCAAATGCATCCTGCAAGTTTATGTGGTAACCTTTGTAAGTTTAGCCAAGCTTCCCAAATGTATGCCTCAAGTTTATGTGACTTAGAGGTTATTTTAGGAGGTATATGTAAGCTAAGACAAGATTTACAGGCTGCTTCTGTTCATTAGAGACATAGGTGCTAGATCCAGGGCATTGTTTTGATTTCCCATCTACTGGTCCAAGTTATTCATGAATAGAGTTAGGGAAGAGCTCTGCTTCACATGGATGAGAAGACTTTTCCAGAGAAGAGGAATTCTCTGAGACACATACCTGACCCTTCAACGATGTGTATTTATATCACAAGCAAAGTTTAAATCCCTAGATTGAGTAATTCTGATGCTATTCAGTTTGTAGATATGCAAAAGGTCCATCGGTGTGGGATTCAGGGATGCCTTGTATGCCAGGCATAGATCATCTGTCAAGAGTCTGTAAGAAACAGAGTATAGTGTTGGGGTTTGAGGCAATCTGCATAGGACATGTCTGCCAGAATGTCAGAAGTAATATACAGTAATGTAAATAATAGAATATTTATGGGCACTGTGATAGTCATCATTTTTAAATATTATTGTTTTTCTTCTCATTTTAATATTTACCGTGGTGACCTATATGATGGCTTGTGTAAAGCCATCCAAGATGCATTTTGATTAATTAAAACTAAATATATAAAAAGGAATTAGATTACCATGACTTCCTGTGAAATTTTATATTACCATAGATAAAATTATTTATAGTTAAGGTATTGTTAATATATTTAGTTTTAGGGTCACTCTTGTTTATCCTCAATGAAATTAAAGTTTTCGATTTGCAAGCTGATTTTGAGAAATTCATCATTATAGAGGCAGAAGCACATTATATCTACATATTGCTGTCTATATAGCTAGATATAGCAACAGTCAATACTGTGGAGTGATAGACCAGTGAGTTCCCATATGAAGGAACAATGAAGACGCAGGATGCAGCTGAAGAGAATATGTCCCAGGAAAATATTTGGGAACTTTCTGTAGAATGCCTGCAGGAAAGGGAAAATAAAGAATGTGCTCTCAGTTTATAAGAAAAAGATCTAAGGGAAGAATCGCTTGATTTAATAAAGATGGATAGACATGTTAGGATCAAAGAACGAAATAGATTACAGAAAATCAATAAGGCCCAAAATGTTATCAATCTGATAAAGCAAATGAAGACAGTAATCAAGACTATCAGTGGTAGATTTAGGCTTTGGCGCAGGGGTGCTCGCCTCCCCCTTTTTAAACTCATGCTATAACTTGGCCAAGGACGTTGGCAAGCATACGCTATGTACACCATAGTGTGCACATTGCCAAGCCAGGGGGTAACAAACTTGTAAAAAGAAATCTTAAAAAATGTCGTAAAAGTCCTCCTCTCCCCAACAATAACCTTTTTGTACTCATAGCTAGCCAGCACAGTTATTATCACTTTGCTTTTAGTCCTGCTTGCTGCCTGAGAGGAGGGGTAAAAATGTGGTTGGTCACGACTCTCCCAAAGTTAAGAAGGAGGGGACTTGGGGGATGACTGGACTAATCCATCCAGAAAAAACAACACTGAATCTTTTTTTTTTTTTTTTTTTTTAGTTAACATAATTGTTATTGGCTGCAGGTGTATTTGGTGGGCTGCTTAATTTCTGTTAAATACAGCTGCAGTCAATCTCTTGTTGTTATTGTTGTTGTTGTTATTGCTGCTTGCCTAATACTAACTTTTGGAGTTCGCAGTTTGAGTGAAGAGCCGAGCAATTACTTTTTGCTACAGTCCTGTGGTGTGCGTGGACTTCTCTGTTGCATTTTAGTACAGTGTGTACTAAATGAACTTGGACTAAAATGCTTTTGCATTCTCCAACCGAATGTGTACAGCACTGTACAGGACAGTCTCCTGAAATTTGATTGGATGTTGTGCTGTTCATCCTGCCTTGTGGAAGAACTTCAGAACAGCATGTTTTTTTTGTTGTTTTTTTTTGTTTGTTTTTAAGACCATACAAGAGCCAGGACTTACGATGATGACACAAGTATGGTCGTTTTTTTCCACACACTCCTTTCTGACCTATTCCCTACAGCAACCAGCCAGCCAGCCAGCCCACAAAAATTAGCCTGTGGCCCTGACTGGGATTAAGTTGATCCAGAATTACCACTCTGCAGTACAGAGAGAGGACGGCTGTAAGGTGTGTGTGTGTGTGTGTGTGTGTGTGTGTGTGTGTGTGTGTGTGTGTATATATATATATATATATATATATATATATATTTTTTTTTTTTTTTTTTTTACTGCTGCAAAAAGAAAGAGGTAAGTATCAAATTATGAGTGTGTATGTGTGTGTGTGTGTATGTGCGCAAGTATTAAGTATACACTGTTTTTTGTGTGCAAGTATTAATTAAATCGGTGTGTGTCTGCAAGTGTTAAGCAAATTGGTGTTCCTGTGTTCCCTAGTCTGTATATTGCAGATGACTTGACAATGGGCAAGCCAGTTACATGTGTTACAGATGGGGCATGCATGTCTGCAAAAGAACTTTACTAAAGTGATATTTTGGGCACAGGGCAGCTGATAATTACATCAAAAACTAAGCTTATGAGATTAGGAAACATAAACTGAATGGTTAATATTTTAATACAGCATGCAGTGATTGAAACTGTAGATACATTTTAGGATTAGGGTATATATACTATGCATATCTCTCAACCTGGAAACATCAAAAATCTGGACAAGGCCCATGAAAAATAGGTACAAATCAGTACGCTGATTAACATCAAATTTGCATACATAATTACGTAACCCTGGCCACTCCGATGAAATTGTGGGATACCAGCTTTCAAACGCAAACTGAAGAACAGACAACCAAAATATGGCACCAGAGTTCCCCTGCAGGCATTCCAATGTTCCATTACATGTCTATTTCGCCCCATTTACCATAAACACTAATGTGTGCATACTGCTTTACTTCTATAATGATTATTTGGATTTTATTTTTATTTTATAGCACAATGCGCAAACACTATGACATCTGCTAAACAAAGCTGCTAATCAAAGCAATATTGTCTCACAATGAAAATAGACTTAGCATTAAAACCTCTCTGCCCTTGAAACTCACATTCATTGAAGCAGCATTGAAACCCACACACTGCATCCAAAGAAAATGCATCTGACCAGTGGTGGATAAAGATTACCTTCCAAATCATTGGCCCCTTGCACACAAAACAAGAAACATACATGTGTTCTTTGATACACCTTACTGACTTTATTAAATTATATTCCTTGTATAATACAGCACACTTGTTAGACAGAGCACATTTTAAACTTATTGTTTGAACATTTTTCCAGTAGGCAACAAAACAAAATGCATGAACCAATAATGACAAAACTGCCCAACTCAGAACATGTCCATCATAAAAATGTACTTCCACACCAACACTATTGAGAGGGGGGTAGACAAACATTTTGGAAAGTTGTTAGAATAAAATGTTGTGTTAGCACAATGAATTTCACTGCCAAGTCTTGAACCCAGGACCCTGTGCACTACAGTCAGAGCAACATACCACTATGCCAAATCAGCAGTTTCCTGAAAGATAGGAAGACTGAAACTTAAATGGCTATCATTTAGTGAATTCAGTTCTCACTTCTCACCATAGCTCTACTCTCAACCCCTTAGCACAAAAAACCTGGACAAAGCCAATAATGGGGGAATACATCCCCAAAATAGGGACAAATTTCAAATACTGATCTTATAAACTTAGAAAATTGCTAGAATAAAATGTTTTGTGGTACGATTTTGTTTCTGAAGAATATGAAGTCTGAAATTCAAATGCCTGTCATTATTTAGTGAATTCAATCCTTCAATGATTTGCCACAATCCTGAAAACCACAGATTTTATGAGGAACAGATAAAAAATATGAGGCTTTAATTCACAAGTAGTGGTGGCTAGGGACTTTAGGCTCTTTTTATCCTGTACCCAAGGTACAGGATATTAGCGTGAGTACCTCTAGCCACCAGGTGTATTACATTGGGGGCATTTTCACACACACAGCCCTACACTAAGGTAATGTATGAGCACATCCACTTATGCATGAATCGTGCCATTCCAAATAGAACCAAGATGCTCTCCTCCAAAAAAAGGAAGCCAATCTGGTGGTCTCCTGCCATAAATTTTACAACAAAAGGAAGAAACTGTTGCAGAAAAGAGGAAAATCCCAGGATGCAAAAAGCTCCCTTACCAGCCTCAGTAAAAAGCTAAGATCCCTCATAAAATCCTCCAAAGCTAGTTATGAAAATAAAATTGCCAAAGATTCCAAAGACAACCACAAGGCATTCTATACCTATGTCAAGAATCTAAATGGCAATGCTCAGATCTGCTCTGAGCTACAACAGAATGGCATTAAATATACTGATCCCAAGGATATTGCCAATATCCTAGCAGATTGATTCAGTGCCAACTTCACCCCCTCTCACCCCCTAAATGGCCCATCTCAATACCGGAAGATTGCCAAATTCTGGTAATAACTGCCACACAGGTAAAAATCGCACTCTCCAAAGCTAAGAATACAGCGTCCATGGGACCAGATGACATCCCGTCTGTGTATTACATGAACTACAAAATGAACTGGCACCTCACCTAAGTGTCATGTTTAATCATACCCTCACCTCAGGCTTCGTGCCCACTGAGTGGTGCACAGCTACAGTTATCCCACTCCACAAGGGGGGATCCACCTTGCGTCCCGGGAACTACCACCCCATCAGTCTGACGAGCCTGATCTGCAAGGTCATTTAACGTATTAGTATGGAACTTATAAACAAAGACATTGTCAACCTTAAAACACTGGACCCTACCCAGTTTGGGTTCGGGAAGGGCCGATCTTGTCTCCTGAACCTGATTGACTTCTTCTAATCAGTCTCCAGAGCTGTGGACGAACATAAGGCAGTCCACACAGCCTATCTGGACCTCGCCAAGGCCTTTGACACCATCCCCCACTCTGGAATCATAGATAAACTTACTAAGCTGGGCATTAATCCTTACATCACTTGATGGGTTGCCAACTGGCTTACTGACAGAACCCACACTGTAAAAGTAGCTGACTCCAAATCCAGCTCCAGACAAGTGACAAGTGGAGTACCTCAGGGTTCAGTCCTGGGACCTCTCTTGTTTGGCATCTACTTCTCTGAAGTACAGGCCAACACCAAGGGACTCTGGCTAACAAAGTTCACAGATGACTGCAAACTGGGAGCCATTATTGAATCCCCAAATGATGTGGATACTCTACAAAAGGGCCTTGCACAAACAGATGCTTGGTGCCAGAGCCATGGGCTCAAGCTCAGTGCCAAGAAAAGTATAGTTATCCCCTCTGGGAAAAAACATGTACCCGTGAATTACCACATAGGTGTCAGTACACTAAACACCGAAAGTGTGAAAAGAGACTTAGGGACACAGGTGGACAGTGGTCTCACATTCGATACCCACATCGCCATAACAGTCAGGAAATCCTTCTATGTGGCACACCTCATCACTAAGGGCTTTTCATCCAGAAAAAAGGAGGTCATTGTCCGACTGTACTCATCCCTCATTAGACCCATTATAGAATACAACGCCCCATTTGGTATGTACCTCTCAAGACATCTGCAACAACTGGAAAGGCCACAGAAATACCTCACTAAAAGAATCACAGGCCTACTCTGAGGCGATCTCTGCTTATCATACAAGGCCATGTCAAACCCAGAGCTGGTGGACATGCTACACTTAAAGAAATACCAATCCCTCAGAGCCACATGCTCCAGGGATCTAAACCTTGTCATGACAATAAACAAAACATGCTGGAGGGATATGTTCCTGACCCAGAGACTCCCCAGACTCTGGAATAGACTGCCCATACATGTCAAGCAGAGCGCCTCTTTGGCCCTCTTCAAAAGAAACCTTGATGATTGGATGGGAGAAAGGAAATTAACTCCAGGGATCACGTCAGTCGCCCTGCTAGACAGGGGTCCAGGGAAGTAAATAGTGTGGGAAGAAATAGCCAGGGAATTGTTATGGCTAGGCTTGTATAGGCCCTAGGGCCGATAGCCTAGTACCAACCTATGAACACACACACACACACACACACACACACACACACACACACACACACACACAATTCACAGAATAAATTATAACATATTTTCCTGTATGCAGTAGCTATTTGCTCAGTTTGTTTTTGTAATCTTTATAATATACCTTTCCATTTCAAAAGTGCTTACTCCTCTCTGTACTCTTCTTTCTAGACCTAACACCACTCTAAGTATTCAGCTGCTGTACCCCCTTTATCTTGTATCCAACCAGTGGATACAGTGTTGTAAGTGAAGCACAGTCCGGGTCTGAACTGTCTGCAAACACAAACAGCTAAAATTAACTTTGAGTATGTGTCTACCTGTTTGAGAGCACTCTGCTTTGGCTTGTAATCAACCCCCCCCCCCCCCACACACACACACACACACACACTCATCTTCCATTTTCTCTTTTATTCCCTTCTGTTAGCAAATAGTATCCATAACTGATCAAATACTGTGTGTTTGTTAATTTAAATTGAGACCACAGTAGCCTACTGATACAAGGTTATCCTGTTCTTCCATCTGAGAAATGGTTAAGAAATGACTTACAGCTTCAGAGCAGTCCTTGGTCAGTTCTGATTGTTTCTTAAACACAGACTTGTCTTTGCTTGGATTTTGGCTCATTAGCAGCTGTACAAAAGAACTGCCTGTTCACACCCTTGTTCTCCCCTCCCCTTCCCTGTTTATTTCCTTAAGCCAATCCCAAAGTTAATAAATATTACCTTGGCAGGCACCATTTTTAAAACTACAACCACCCTTTGAGCACTTTTTGCTCAGCCCTGCCATAAAACTTACTAAAACTGCTTGCACTGGGGCACAGCTAACTGATAGTTTGTGGAAATACAGGGTACCTACCCGAGTCTGCACATTCACTATCATATGTTCTTATATCAGTTTATTCTGTTACCTGATTGTTTCCAGCCCCCTTGTAAGAGCAACTAACAGGGTCTCTGCCCGCTTCGCTCCCCACCCTGCCCCCATGTCCCACTTGCCCCCAGTGGTCCTACCTTTATTACACACACACATACCCCTCCCATCTTTCCAACAGCCAACCACAGCACTAAACCCAACATTACCTCCTCCATCTTCCCACTACTATCACTCCTCCTCAGCTAACATGTATAAGCATACCATACTTATGCTCACTACATGCACTCTCCTTGCATATCTTACATCCTACCAAAACTCCATCATTCCTCCACTCAACCACTACCACTGTACTACTACTCGTACCACCATTCATGTCTCCCCCACACTCAGCTCCCCTCCCACCAACTCAAGAACCATCCCTATGTACTCCCCACATATTCTATCAACTATATTACTCAAACAAAAAGCATCCCTACAACTTAACATAGTAACCCTCCAACCGTACCTATTACCCACAGAGTACAATCATAAAGTTTCCCTAATAAGCAAACACATTCAAAAACTGAGAAAACTAATAACCTCATGCATATCAAAACTAGCCCAAAGTGGAGACATCCACCCCAACCCTGGCCCCGCCATCTCCAACCCCACTCCTCATACTCAGACTAGAAACCACAACTTCTCCCAAATCACAGCCAATAGAAAGCCAAGTGACCTCTTTCTACTAAGCCTAAATATTAGAAGTATATCCAACAAGGCCCATGAACTCCATGCCACCATAGACTTGTACTCCCCAGATATAGTCATCCTGACAGAAACTTGGCTAAAACCTCACATTACCAGTGAGCAGATCCTCCCTACCTGTTACGGCATACTAAGAGTAGACTGGCTAAACAAGAAAGGAGGCAGTATAGCTATAATATTTAAACAGCATCTAAACATCCAGATCTTAAAATCATCAGCTCCACAAATAGGCAATCAAGAAATAATATATACCAACCTCAAAATAAACCAAAATAAAACCATCAACATAATTGGATGCTACTTCCCACCTGGCCAAAACATCCCTCCACTAGAAAACCTCCTCAGCTGGACTACCCACCATCTCCCTCAAGAAACTATAATTTTAGGTGATTTCAATATTGACTGGCAATCCTGTTCTGGCAACCATCCAACCCATCATCTAAACCTTTATGGCTTCACCCAACTAGTCCAGTCGCCAACCAGGATAAATAAAAACTCCAACGAGCACACTACCCTGGATTGGATACTAGTCAGTAAGAGCCCCCAGTCACATATAGCAGGCTGCTTATCAGATAGCCTCAGTGATCACTCCCCAACATTCCTACTCAAAAAACATCTATACCAAATTAAACCTGTCATCTACCATCAAATACGTAAAAAGCTAAACTTTAACCCACTCACATTCATCTCATCCCTCAAATAATGTAACTGGCATCCTCTAAAGTACCTCAGTCTTGATGATGCAGTTGAATTTTTTAATACTACCTTCCTGAGCATCCTTAATTACCACACCCCCATAAGACTTTCCAGAACCAAAGCACAACCCTCCCCATGGCTACAGAAAACCACTAAGTCCGAAATGAAAAACAGGGATAAAGCCTGGGAGCACTGGTGCAAAACCAAAACCCGCTCAACTAGACAGAATTTCCTAGAACTACGCAATAGAGTCAAACAGCTAATAAAACAGGACAAATATCAATACTACCCTAGACTCCTCCCAACACAACCCCAAACAATTCTGGTCCTTCATAAACTCCATCCTCCACCCAGGTAAAGTCAGTACCCCTCCTCCTAACATCCCTCACTCCTCCGAAAATATTGCTACCTCATTCAACACACACTTCACACAAACCATACTATCACTAGCTAGACAACACAACCCCCCTCCACTCCATCCCACACCTTCAACTAGTAATCTCCCCACTGTCTTCTCTTTTTCTCCTGTTCCTACCTCCAACATAAAAAAACTCTTAACTAAACTTAAGCCCACCAAATTAGCAGCAGACAACGTCCCAAGTGAATACCTACAAATCGCAGCTGATGCTCTAGCCTACCCAGTATCCATCTTGATTAACCGATCTCTGTCAGAAAGTTACATTCCCACACTATGGAAAGTATCACATATAATTCCCCTCCACAAAGGTGGCCCCTCCACAGAACTAACCAATTACCGCCCCATAGCTATTCTCTCTCCACTCTCCAAAATACTAGAGAGATGCATTCACTCTCAGGTCTCAGACTACCTCCTTACTAACAACCTCCTTTCCAATACTCAACATGGTTTCCGACCAAACCATAGCACCACCACTGTCCTCAATAACCTATCCTTCTCTCAGTCAGTCACCAACTGGTTTCAGAGTTATCTGTCTGACCGGCAGCAGAATGACATATCTCCCCAACTACCTGTCTCTATAGGGGTTCCCCAAGGATCCATCCTTGGACCCCTACTGTTCTCTGTTTTCACCAATAATCTAGCCTCTGCCACCAAACATGGCACACTCATACAATATGCAGATGACTCAACCATCATCTGCTCAGCCTAGCCCCTACCCAAACTGCAAAAAGTCACACAGAAAGCCTTTTCCCATGTTGAAACTTGGTTATCCAATGCCCAATTAATACTCAACCCAAACAAAACTAAACTACTCATCTTCCAACCCACCAAACATACGCAAAACAACTCTCACTTTAACATCACAGCAAAAGACAACACCACTATACACCCAACAGAACACACCAAATTGCTAGAAGTTGAAATAGACAATAAACTAAAATTTAACATTCACATATCCATGACCATAAAAAAAGTCCACAAAAAACTAGGAGCATTATACAGAAATAAGCAACTTCTCACCAAAGCAGCAAATATTTCAGTAGCAAATTCCCATCTTATCTCCACCCTACTTTATAACTCTCCAATATATACCAACCTAAGGCAATGCGATCTAAACAAGCTCGAGACCTGCTACAACAAAATTGCAAAATTCGCCACGGGGGCATCCTACCGTAGTCACCACTGTCTCTCCCTTGCTGAACTGGGCTGGCTTGAACTCCCTCACCTCCTTCAATGGTATCAACTCGCACCCGCCCACAAACTAGTAAACCATCCAGTAAAAGTCCCATCCCTCCAGAATCTACTCCAACCCTATCGCACCACCAGACCACTAAGATCCAGCAACAAAAATCACTTACAGGGCACTAAAGTCAATAACTCTGCTGGAGAAGCACTATTCTCTTGCACCATAGCCAAATTATGGAACTCCCTTCCACCCACAATTACCTCCGTACCATCACCCACTTCAAAACTTTACTAAAAGTGCTCCTAAAAACATTCTGGCTATGCCCTTGCAACTCCCCCTCTAATATCAACAACCCCATCCACCCACTACCTTTCATTCCACCCCACTAACTACCTTGATTATAACAAGCTCGGATGCTCATAAGCCTAACTACTTATTATACAGCAGGAACTTCTTATTGTAACAATTGTTAATGTCTGTTATGTACTTCACAGATGATAAAGATTCTCATTGTCTACTGATGTACTATGTTCTTCTTCATCTGTAACTATATTTGTAACTTTTAATTGCTGTTGTTGTTGTTGTTGTTAGTCTTTCAGCTTTTCCTGGTTAGGGTTCACCACAGCAGAACTCCGGTCCACTAAAGATTGGCAGTAGATTTTCACGAATGCCAAGGTGCCAGCTCGGCATCCAACCTTCAGTGAAGGCACGCCCATTTACACATGTCTTTCGAACACCCAACAAAACGTGGGGAGGACATGCAGACTCCACACAGAAGGCACTCCCCACACTCCAGCCGAAAATCGAGAGGGAGAACCTCTTGCTGTGAGGCAACAACGCTACTGCTGCACCACCGCAGATTTTATATGTTGATCAAATTGTTAATTGCTATGTAAATCTAATGTAACTACTGTCATGTATATTTTAACTGTGGAGCTTTTCTCCCCAGGCCTCCGCTGAAAATGGACCTACGTCCAGTCAGACACTCCCGGTCAACAAATGTAAATAAATAAATAAATAAATAAAAATAAAATAAATGTACTTCCTACTTCAGCCAAATCCTGTTCACCTGCCTCGCAGATAGAGAAAAGATCCATTTGAAATTGCCAGCCGCTGCTCGCAAGTGTAGCCTAATCCCCACTCACAGATAGAGCCAAAAGAGAAAAGATCCATACCAAAACGCTCATTTGAATAACTGTTTCCCACTCGCAAATCAGATCTCAGAAATGGAAATGCTTTCAAGCCCTTGAGCTCAATTCCGATAGGCTGGAAGCACCGACAGAGCTGACATCAATAAAACGTGGAAAAAGTTGGAAATAAAGGGGTGCCACTCTAAATGGGCCATTCCAGGTTTGTTTTTCTAATCATATAAACCAGTTGGTTAGTGATAGCTGTAGAACTATAGCTTGTATAAAAATGTTTATAAAGTCTAGGAAATTGGAAATTAAGATATTGTTTTTCAGGTACAGTAGGCCCAAACTGAGTATGAAATAACTATATGGAAACCTTAATAAAAAATCATGAGTGAACTGTAAAGACCCCCAGTGGAAGTATACCAAGAGCATCAGTGGAAGTGAAAATTTAAGTTACTATGAAGACTCAAATACCTGAACTTGTACAGTGTCTCCGATATTTAAGAGGTGATCTTATTCAGGTATATAGGGCATTTGGAGACAGCTACCTCTGGGAATGTTTGGGGTCATCAAAAAGTAGTAGCGAATCATCAGACAACCTATGTAGAATATTCTATAAGAATGAGAAATGTACTAATTGGTTCTCTAAGACAGCAACTGATGCATGGAATAGACTACCAAATTACATTAAAGCAAGTACAACTTTAGATATTTTTAAGAGCCGTCTGGAACTTATTGTGGGAGGAACTGTTTTGGTATATTGGCAGGCTAGAAGGGCATTACTGAAATATTTATATGCATGTAAAACCTAAAATGGGAGAACAAAGGCCTAGAAATAGGGTTAGATTTTAAATATCCCTCTTGTAAACTTAGAAGTGGTGGTGGTGCTGCGGTAGCGTTGTCGCCTCACAGTAAGACGTTGTCCTGTTCGATTCTCAGCTAGAGCATCTTCTCTGTGGAGACATATGTGAATGGACGTACCTTCTTTGAAGGTTGTGCGTCAGGGCTGGCAACTCAGCAAGTAAAAAAAAATCTACTGCCAATCATTAGCGGACCGGAGTTCCACTGTGGCGACCCCTAACTGGGAAAAGCTGAAAGACACAACCAACAACTCTTATAAACTTAGAAATATGCTGGAATAACTGGATATGTGTTAGCATGCATTTTCACTGTTTAGAGAAACATTTCTCCACAATTGGGTCTAAAGGCTAGGTTGTTTAATTGGATATGGTCAATCTGATGCCAGCTCAAACTGTAGAGAGAGGGAGTTGATTTATGTTTGACATCACACTAAAATTAATGGCTTTCCAAGAAGTCTTTGAATGTTGCAGCTGTTCAAACCAACAATTTTATGTATGCGTAGAAGCAGTCTGTTTGGTGATCACAGCTGATGGCTAGAAGTGGCCATCTGGGGATAGAAAGGCAGCAGAGCTCTCAAATGTATGTCATTATGAAGAATGTTCTTCAGTTTGTGAGTTTTAGTGTTAACTGTTACGATTGTTTAACAAATTGCCATGGTATACAATACTGAATCATGTTAGTTAATCAGAAAAGCTATTTTTTTTAAATATGAGGAAACAGTTATTTTATCTTGCTATGAGCATCATAGATGAAGTTATTAGTAAATGTTCACCTTTTGCTCCATGTTGACAGATTATGTTCTTCATTTTGGAGATGAGGGTTTGAGAGCTATGGGAGGCAGTCAGTGGAAGAAAGCAAATGGAAGACTTTGTCAGTCCATGCAGGACATATTGTTTAGGCCTTGTATCCTTTTAGTAGGGTATCTCTGTGGGCATTCCAGTTGTTGCATGTGTCTGGACAGATACAGGCTAAAGGGGGCATTATGCTCAATGACTGGCCTAATGAGGGCTGAGTAAAGGGGGGCAATGACATCTTAGATCTAGAGATAACCAATTTCTTTATAAGCTGTACAATATAGAAGGACTTTTTTACATCAGTAGACACATCGGTCAAAATTTTGGTCACTGTCCAGATACGTTCCGAAATCCCAAACAACTGAGTGTATTCTTAGGGTCTTATTGTCATCGTGGTTGTTCCCTGAGGTAGATGACTTCCCAAAGGATACAGTAATGCATTTATTGGCATTTCATTTCAGTCCATGATTCTGGCACCAGTTATGTGGGACAAACCTTCCAGCAGGATGGTTGTGTAATTTGGGGATTTGTGTAATTTGTGTAATTTGGGGATTCAGTGACTGCTCCTAACTTGTAGTCATGTGCAAACTTAGTCAGCCAGAGCTCTCTGGTATTGGCTTTTACTTCAGACAAGTAGATGCTAAACAGGAAAGGTCCCAGCACAGAACCCTGGGAACTCCACCAGTGGCTCATCTCTTTGTGGAGGTAACTTTCCCTATTTTGTTTTTTTGCATGCTATCTGTGAGCCATGTGGCAATCCAGCAATCCAGTGGGTGACATAGGAGTTTATTCCTAGTTTATTTAGCTTTTCTAAAATGCCTGAGTGAGGGATTGTGTCAGAATATTTGGCTAGGTCGAGGTATCCAGTGCATACCATTTTACCATCCTATATTGCATTGGTGACCTTTTCAAAAAATCCATCAGATTCAGTAAGCAGGACCTGCTCTTGACAAATCTAAACTGAAACAGGATCAGTGTTTGGAGGGTTCCTGTTTCCTAATAAGTCTTTTCATGGCTTTGCATATTAGGCTGGTCAGACATTAAAGTAGATTTTGTGTTACTGTCCTTTGTGAAATGCTGCAGTAGTTACATTTGTTTTTATACATTGCATATAACTTAACTGACTATTTGCTTTTTAGGACTTTTTTTTCATAACATGTATCTCCTTAACTTGCTGTGTTCTTTAACTGAATGTTACTTGTGCACATAAATTTTTTATTTACTTAAACTAAATTTGCTGGCTTCACATAAATCATTATTTACTTAAATTACTTACATTTGCTATGGATATTGTTGTGATGATATCACCTTCACTGGGATTCTTTGCAAGGTTATCATAATGCTTATGTCAGGTATGCCATAGAAAAGAACTATGACTTGGCATGGGCAACCAAACATATCTTTCAGGCATGTCTTGAAACAACTTGTAAAGTCTGCTAATATGCTGTGTGCTGGATAGGAGTTGTGTACCTGAAGTAACACAGTCACACCAGGTTCATTGGATCATAGGGGAATATTAGGCTAACTACCATGAATGGTAATTTTAAGTCTAGCTATTAAGCTGAGGTCAGAATCAAACCCAGTACTTTGTGTCTGAGGTGAAGTCCCTAACCATTATTGCTAAATCCACCCCCAATGATTTGTAGCTGATTCTATGTTGCTGTATTTTCACACATGCTGATACAATATTTTAAGGTGATCCTTTCACATCCCCCTTCCCCAGTGTTCTGCTTTACACCTTCCCATCTCACTTGTTGACTTTCCAGACTGTGCCCCCCCCCCCTTTGCAAAATCCTGGATCAGCCACCGACTATAAACAGAAATTCATATGATACAACAGAACTAACTATGACTCCAAAGGAACAAGAAATGCAGCCAAAGACAGGACATCAAGTTAACACACAATAAGACTCCAAAGGAACAAGAAATGCAGCCAAAGACAGGACCTCAAGTTAACACACAATAAGACTTCAAAGGAACAAAAAATGTAGCCAAAGACAGGACCTCAAGTTAACACACAATAAGACTCCAAAGGAACAAGAAATGCAGCCAAAGACAGGACCTCAAGTTAACACACAATAAGACTCCAAAGGAACAAGAAATGCAGCCAAAGACAGGACCTCAAGTTAACACACAATAAGACTTCAAAGGAACAAAAAATGTAGCCAAAGACAGGACCTCAAGTTAACACACAATAAGACTCCAAAGGAACAAGAAATGCAGCCAAAGACAGGACCTCAAGTTAACAAACAATAAGACTCCAAAGGAACAGGAAATGCAGCCAAAGACAGGACATCAAGTTAACACACAATAAGACTCCAAAGGAACAAGAAATGCAGCCAAAGACAGGACCTCAAGTTAACACACAATAAGACTCCAAAGGAACAAGAAATGCAGCCAAAGACAGGACCTCAAGTTAACACACAATAAGACTCCAAAGGAATAGGAAATGCAGCCAAAGACAGGACATAAAGTTAACACACAATAAGACTCCAAAGGAACAGGAAATGCAGCCAAAGACCTGACCTCAAGTTAACACACAATAAGACTCCAAAGGAACAAGAGTTCCTTTGTAGTCTTATTGTGCATTTCTGGTTCTCTAGAACTAAATATGATATATTACTGTGCAGATTAATTAATAACAGATAAAGTCTTACCACAGGACAGTGAGAGAAATGAAGGAAAGAAATGAGATGCCATCATGGAAGTCTCAAATAGAGAAAACTATAAAGAAATTAAGACAAGAAGTGTCACTGTTAAAAGAGTATAGAAGATGGAACAGGTAAAAAAAAAAATACTTATCTAGAAAGATAGACGTGATAAAATCAATGTGCATGCCCTTTTAGAATGAGGATTGAGGAGCATCTAAGTGACATTAGAAACAAAAGTATGTCCAATGCACTTTATAAGCACACTATAAAACATTCTATGGCACGTTTTAGGTTTACTATAATTGATAAAATTGTAGGCAATAGGGACTATAAAGGCTGGTTGGCATGACATGTTGAATAAGAAAGAGAAAACATGGATTATCAGACTGGGGGGTTTATTTTTCCCAGGTCTGAATGAGCACCTTTAAATTCTGAATTATTCTGTTGAGGTGAACCAAATTATTTTGATTACATGTATTTAAATTTGTTGTGATATTGGTTTTTTATATTACACACTGATGAAGGCCTTGGGACCGAAACCGGTCTGTATTTTGGTCACACAATGTATTTATTTAGGCTGTTGCTTTATTAATAAAATGTTTCTGATTTTCTCACGTTGAGTGCTGGCCAGTTTTGTTTTCAGTATTGTACACTCTTGAAAATAATAAACTAAAGATAACAGCACAGGCAGAAAAGCAAAATAAACAATTCATTGATGATCAAAACAAGTTTTATATAGAACTGGGAAACAAAGCAAAAGGAATAGAAACACCACAAAAAAGAAGAAATAGAAACATTTTGGGGAAATATCTATGAAGACCCTGTGGAACAAAACAAATATGCTGAATGGATAGAAGAAGTAAAAGAAACAGTAAGAGGTTCAAATGTACAGGATATGAAATTTGATGAAGTAACAGCCAGAAAAATTGAAACAATATTCTCCTAACTGGTAAACAACAGGCATCGATGCAATAAAACTTCTGGCTAAAAGTATTAACATATTTACATGAAGATTTAGCCCTGAGTAAGAACTACTTATATGCACACCCAGAACAGACATCAACCTGTTAACAACAGGAAACGATACTCCTTCTTAAGAGTGAACTTGCAGACTATCCTAAAAACTGTAGACCAGTAACTTCCTACGATGTATAATCTATATACAGGAAATGATGCTGACAGAGTTTAGAATCATTTAGAAGAAAATTGAATCATGTCAATAGAACAAAGGGGTAACAAAAGAAAGTTATATGGAATAAATAATTATTTGTTGTTAAATAAAGTTGTTATGGAGTGTTGTAAAAAAGGGAAGAATTTAAGTATGGCATGGATAGATTGCAAAAAAATCATTTGACAGCATCCCGCATTCATGGATAAAGGAGTGCTTACAGATGTATAAGATACACCCTGCATTGATCAATTACATTACAGTGACCATGAAACAATGGGAAACCATTTTGCAGCTAAGCCATGAGAAAGGACAAATTATTATCCCAAGGATAAAAACTAAAATGGGGATACTCCAGGGTGACTCATTATCACCGCTGCTGTTTTATCTTGCCCGTAACCCATTAAGCTACAGTCTGGCTCCCTGACAACAGCAAAGTGTAAAGACTTCTCGTGTTCTTTTGTGGATGATTTAAAACTGTATTGTTTTTCAAATGAGGGCCTGAAAGCACAGCTGGAAGTGGTCAAAACTTTCACAGATGATATAAGAATGCCATTTGGTCTTGATAAATGTGCAAAAGCAACATTTAAAGCATTTGCTGCTGCAGCACCAATAAAATATCAGTGTGGGACAGGAAGAATATGATATAAAGGAACTTGAGCAGGAGGGAGTGTATAAATATTTAGGAACTGAAGAAGGCTCAACAATAAAACATGAACAAATGCAAACAAAACTCAGTAAAGAATATTTTAGAAGACTAAAATTAATACTGAAAACAACCCTGACATCTAGGAGCAAAGTCCAAGCTCTAAACCAATTTGCTCTTCTTGTTCTAACGTGCAGTTTTAGGGTGATTGACTGGTCCA
>NC_056733.1:12858892-12928892 GCF_019279795.1 Protopterus annectens
TAATTTGTGTAAGCCTGCATTTTGTATGATTTATTCAGCTTATACATTGAATAAGTAGTGTGACAAATTATACAGCCTTGTCATATTCCTTTCCCAGTTTTGTCGTTATTCCATCTTCAATACCGACTGTTCTTTCTTGTTCTTACAAATTCCTCAGGAGGTGGATAAGGTAACCTAGTATCCACATATCTGTAAGAACTCGTCACAGTTTGTTATGGTCCCCATATATGTATATTCTTTAACTGTGACAGACTGCTAAAGAAACGGCAGCTAAAAGGGGTCCCTATTATTTCATCGAAAGAACAGATCATCGAAAGGCATTTCGAATGGCATTTTGTCAAACATACCGTTCATCAAATTGTTCTGACTATGATTGTATTATGGTAGGGATCAGGAAATTTGCCCTTTCCCCACTATAGTGCGATCTCGGAGTTGCTATATATAATCAGCAGGGTGTGTGGGGGGGTTTGATGAAATGCAGTTTGATGATCTGATGTTTCAATGAGTTAATATAGACCCCATTGGAAGTAGACAGAATAGTACAGTGAAAGCTAATTATCTGAATGCAAGCTGCCTTCTAAACAGAATACCCTAAAAAGCACACAACTGCCATATGCACACTTGGCACAATGTTTTTACTGGCAGTATCTGAGGAAAAGAGTTGTGCTTGAAATATTAAATTATTGTAAGTATTGTAAGAGTGCTTGTTAAAAACATTTTTATTTTATCCTATCAGTGTAACCAGAAGTCATCTGCATCTTAAATGCAAACATACAATACAAGAACAGATTTGTTTAGGTTAGTAATGTAGACACTGAACATTTTCCATTTAAATCATTCCTGCCTTTGAATATTTTTAACAGTAGTTTATCTCCCCAACCACCACCCTGATTTACCTTTTATGATTATATAACTGCTGCCATTATGCTCTTGCTATGTCAAGCTGTATGTGTGCCACAGTGACAAGGTTCTTTCTGCCTCCTGTTTCAGAAACATGATTCATGTAAATATTTCACCTCCCAAGCCCCTGCTTAACACTTATCAAGGGTACCACAACTTGTCAGAGATTTGGAATGTATGGCTAGGCTTAAAAAGGGCCTTGTGGTCATTAGCCAAGTAAATACCTATGAACCTGTAAACCTATTGTTCCCACAATTCCCATTTTTTCTATGTAATTTCCTCATACCCTTTTTCTAAAGATCCCACTTCCATTTTTTTATCTCTTTTACTATCTTTTACCATATTCACTGCATCTAACATGATTGGTTTAGACTTTGATTTCCATTTTCTAGTAATTACTTTTTTTGGCAGCCACTAGAATTATGCTCAGCAAGGCCTTACTATGTCTATGCAATTCAGATTCTGTATCACAGCTCAAAAAATAATTTCCTTAGTTACACCCATTTGCAAACCCAGTATTTCTGATAGAGTAGTCTGCAGGAAGTTTTTAAACTCTGACAACTCCCAAAAAACTATTTTCCCAATTAAGTATTTCTTTCCCATCACACCTCCAACATTTGCAATCTACCTGAGGAAAAATTCTTTGGAGTCTGCTTGGGGTATAAAATACCTATGCTATCACTTCCAAGCAAAAATTCTAAATCTTTTAGACTTTGTGTCATGTTTGGGAGCCATGCATATGTCTTCCCATTGTGTCTTTGTGAATTGCTAATCACATCTGTCTTCCTAATCCTTTCTAACTTCCTGGATTGAATTCTATAGTTAACATACAATATTTGATATGCCCTATTAATTATACTTTTTTGTAACAACAGGTTCTGTTCTACATTCTACTGAAAAATCAACCAGTTCTGTTTTTTCACTTACAATCCCCCTATTCCTCTCTCTTCGTACTATGATATCAGTCCTTGACAGAGAATGCAGTCTCTAACCTTCACTCCAAATGTATTCTTGGCCAAAATATTTGTAATATCCCTACAGGATCTCTGGTTATTTTCCTTGGTATAGGCTCTCTAAGCTTGCCAACAACCCTTTCTACATTCTGTTGCCTGAGGCATTGTACTAAAGATTTTGTGCTCTGGATAAACAGCTGGTTAGCAACAATCTTTCTAAACCCATGCATATCATCAAGGTAGTCCTTTGTTTTCTCTTTAGCAGTCTACAATTGCACCTCTTCTTGTTCTGAGGGATTCCACCTATTCTGCAACACTTTAACCTTTGTCAGTCCCACTAAATAATTCTTATTACTTCTTAATCATATATCTTTTTGTTTTATTTTTACACAATTCTTTAAACTCCACATTTATTTTATCCTACTCCCTAGGTATATTTTAAAAGATAGGTGGAGAAACACCAGTGTCTCATTTTTATTTAATTACCCTGCATTTTTATTTTAATCATTATTGGCACGTGATCTGAAAATCTTATTGGATACATATCAAAACTTTCAATGAAATACACACATTCTTGTGAAATATAATTTCTGTCTAGCCTAGCCCAGTTTTTATATTGGATAGTATGTAAATTCTTTCCAAGCTCCTACTACTGAATTCACACATCCCAAAGCAAATATTTTCATAAACTTCTTCAAAACTATATCCATTTTCCCTTCTAGGCCTACCAGACACATCATCACTGTTGCAAATTAAATTCTAGTCCCCACCTATAAGTAATAATCCCTCTTGAAAGCTGATTTTTTAAGTTCTATTGTACAGTTTTAGGTGAAATATAAATACATGCCAGCATAATTCTCCAACCTTGCCAGTAGCCCCTTATCTTTTTTCCCTCTTCTATCCCTATTGGAGCTCCTCTAGCAATTAATATAAGTATTCCACTTTTCCTTTTTTACAGATATTCCACTGAATATCCATCCTGAAATTCTTTCTTTATCAAATTCACATGCTCATTTCTTCCCAAATGTGTTTCCTGTAGCATAGATATTTGCACTCTGAGTTTCTTAATATAGTTCACTACTTTTTATTTTTGTATATACCTATGAGACCATTCACATTCAAAGATAATATGGAACATGTTGCCATTATGATAAGAAGTTATTATTCCTACCTGTTAATGTCTAGTTTCAGCTTTTGTGTTATGCACATAGACTAATGTTTGACAGGTTGATCTTTTATACAGTTGTTTCTTGTCATATCCATTTAAATGTATGTCATATATTACAGGGCTTTTTGTTTTAATGAAAATCCTCAAAGAATACACTCCCATAACACTCCCATAAGCTATTAACTTCATACAAACACATAAAACTATGTACATCTTCACATAATGAAGTGTAATCCTCTTAATAGGAACAATTGTCCCAGGTTGACAGTTACACAATCTTTAATTAACCTCTAATTAAGGTTATCTATGCTAACATGCATGATCCAGCCTGTGCTTCTACTTACAGTAAGTGTTGTCTGTTTTTGTCTAATGTTTATTCCTCTCCCAGATGCAGATAACAAATTGAATGCTTTCAGAAAACTTTATCTTTCAGAAATTGAAAGAAAAATGTGTTATGTTTTTATTGTTTTTTATCAGCTTATCTCCATAGAAACATGAGAATCAGATACAAAGTTACCTTCACCTACAAGCTTCTCATGTATTTGCTAAAGGAAAACATTTCATTACATTCAATGTTCTTTTATTTACTTGCTTCCACTTAAGACTTGTTGTTAGATTAAGCCAAGAACCTTAATCCAGTCATTCCTCTGTGCAAAAGTAAGAAAAAGCATATCAGTTTTACTTATATCATGATCTGTATACTTTTAGATTACAGCCTGTTATCTTATGCTTTTGTACAGGCTTTTTCCCTTTTTACAATGCAGTGCCTACATTTCTTAAAACTAAACAAAAAGAAAATAAGAAGATGGAAAAATGGCAACTGTTTACTTTAATATTCCTATGCAAAAATAATTGAAAATGATTACTATATAAAGTACAGTGTATTTCATGTTTTATAAAAATA
Organism: Protopterus annectens; assembly: GCF_019279795.1. Classification (NCBI taxonomy): domain Eukaryota; kingdom Metazoa; phylum Chordata; order Ceratodontiformes; family Protopteridae; genus Protopterus; species Protopterus annectens. The sequence continues at coordinate 12,862,818 of NC_056733.1, forward strand.
CTATTAAGAACAAAGATTATTTTTCTTACAGTTATGTATTATCTTCCTCTTGCCTTCTTCTTAATGTTCTTCCAAACATTAATGACATGTAGTTGGACATATGCTTTGGAGTCACCTACAAGTTTAACAAAATCAAAAAGTCCAATATTTCTAGGTTTTCTTGTTCAGATATTTCACAAATGTGATTAACATTTTGTAATCTCACATTTATTTATTAGTTTTCACGTTGCTGGTTTTCTTCCTGTTGATCTCCCATCTTCAGTCACTGGTGCATTTTCAACGTAGCTCTGGTTCTTCTAGGCAACACCTGTACTTTTCTCTCTCTCTAGCATTTTCCTTTGGAACATTGGAAAATGTTTCACTGGCAAAGTCTCTCTATGGGCTTTATTATCAGAAAAATAACAGCCAGAATCCTATTCTGTTTGATATCTCACTTTTGTGGACAAACTTTTGTATTTCCTCCTTAGCATGTTCTGCATCCAAAATGACTTTTATCCTCCAGGAAAAATATTCTGAAGATAAATGGATACAACAGCTTGAATATCTCATCTTCCTCTCAACATTCCCCTATTGCTGAAATAAATTTACTCCTCTTCTGCCTGGTGTACAGTGAGTAATTATTTTCCACAAACACTCTACTATCTCCAACTTTTAGTACTTTATCCTTCTGCCACAGTTTTGCCAGAATCAACTCTTTCTGCTGGTAGAATTACATCTTTACTATTAGAGGTGTTGGCTGCTTTCTCTTGGCCCAGTTTGGGGCATACGCATAATGTACCTTTTCAATTAGCAGCACCTGCTGTGAATACCAGTCCATTTGCTTATTTGTGCTGTCATAAAATTAATACAGTCTGTTCCTTCCAGTTTCTCTGGTACAGTAGAAAATTTCAGGTTTTCTCTATGTGCTTTGTCCTGTAATGCTACAATTTTTTGAAACTTCTCTTCTTGAGCTTCTTGAGCAGTGTCATACTCATCCAGCCTTTTCTTCATTTCAACCTCTGTTTTTTACAGCTTTGTCAGTTCATCTGAATATTTGTTTAAAGCTTCTTCCATGTTTCAGCCTTTTATTTGAGTTGATACACTCATTCAGTGTTGTGCTGTGTTTATTTTAATCAACTCTGAGCACATTTGACTTATTTTTTCCTCTAGATTACAGGAAGTCATGTCTTGCACCAAAGCTGGAGCCTGAATTGCTTTTTGCTGAACAGCTGCAAGATTCTTCCCAGACAGTATTTTGTCCTCAACGTTTGTGGTTAATTTTCTTTCAGGTTCTCTAAATTTCTTCTTTGCTGGCATCCAGGCAGTACACCTACTAGCCAGTAACTGAAATTTACCCATAAAGACAAATTCACTGTCTCTATTTTCTCAGTTTCTGTTTTCACACCAAGACAGCTGAAATTAAGATGTTACTCATTGTGCAGCCATCTTGAAGGTCCTTTATTCCAAATCATTTGTGGAAACAATATGGAGAACAGTTGTCTACTTTATTTTTTATGAAATACGTTATAAATAATGTTAGACATATTTTGTATTATAAAAAGCCTAAAGGTAGAATATTTAAAATAATGGTACTTTATAGGTTAAATCAGGATGCTTCTTGAGATGCTTTGTCCTGATTGGTTAGTTACACTGTAAATTGCATTTAAAAAGTATTATTTTTGTATGTAATTTTTCTTCTGTCTCAGAAGAGTTTTTTTAAAATTTGAGGTGCTGTGATTTATTAAAACCTTTTTAAGGATCTCCTTTGACTTTTTATATACATATATCCTTATGTCTCACTCTGCACTTGAGTCTTTGCCCCTATCTTTGTGTGAGCCTCAGCTTATGTCTTTGTTTATGTATGACTGAGGACAGAATTCATAAACAGTGTATCAGGCTGTACAAAATAGAAATAAGAGCAGCAGTTTGCAGGGAGGAACATTTCAGAAGCATAGGTAACATGAATGCATTAAGGGCAAAATAACAGCATAACGATACAAAAATCTCATACCTACTTGGGCAACTTCCTGTGATATCAGCTACACTACTCATGCAAACTGTGATAGCACAACTCCTCCACAATAGCATGGCTCCACTAATTTCTTATGCACTGCATTTCACCTGATTCATATCTAAGCAATTATGGGCTACATCACTGTATGGGATTCTTAAAATGTAGTACCATGTTACTGTGAAGCACTTGTTGAGCCATTGCCTGTGTCTGCGTCTACATCTGAGCAAGTTCCTATGTCTGAATATGAGCCTGTGTCTGAGTCTTAAATTGTGCCCAAGTCTTCATAGCCCATATTGGCAGCATGCTGCAAAACCATGGCTAGACTGGGACAAAGGGGGTGTCTTCCCCAGGCTTAAGTGGTTAGGGGGTACAATCAGCACTATAGAAAATGTGACAATTGGTGTCTGCAAGCACCCTTTGTAATCATTTAAGCAGTTATTATTGAGGTCATGGTTGCTTAAATGCCACTCATTCAGTCAGTGATACAATTTCTGTTAAACAAGTGTCAGTCAGTCCTTGCAAATGCAAGGCTACAAGCAGTGCCAGTAATCAGTAATTATTCCTGCTTAAATGATTTCAGACTGTTTGCAGTGTGTGTGTGTGTGTGTGTGTGTGTGTGTGTGTGTGTGTGTGTGTGTGTGTGTGTGTGTGTGTGTGTGTGTGTGTGTGTGTGTGTGTGTGTGTGTGTGTGTGTGTGTGTGTGTGTGTGTGTGTGTGTGTGTGTGTGTGTGTGTGTGTGTGTGTGTGTGTGTGTGTGTATGTGTGTGTGTGTATGTGTCTGTGTGTGTGTGTGTGTGTGTGTGTGTGTGTGTGTGTGTGTGTGTGTGTGTGTGTGTGTGTGTTTAGGAACTGTACCAAGTACATAGTATAGCTCTTTGCCACAGTGTTAAAAAAGTTAATGTAGCAGAGTGCTTTTGTGTAGAAAATGTAATAGTTCTTTTCCTCAAACAGACTTGTTAAAATGACTCTTTTTTGGTGGTCCTCAAATCAGGAAGATTTATATATATATGTGTGTGTGTGTGTGTGTGTGTGTGTGTGTGTGTGTGTGTGTGTGTGTGTGTGTGTGTATTATTTATGGTATTCTCCGCTCTAGATGAGGTGGTACTAATTGCGGCATCACCAGGGTGCTAAACCTAGTTATACCTCTGACTTGCAGCTAAGACCTGCCTATGAAGAATGTATATAGTAAGACATTTATATTACTTTCCACCACTGTCTAACACAGGTTATAAATTTTCTTCAGCTAACTTTCTGTTGCTTCCAAGTAAAGTTTGGTTTTGCCTCTTTTTTACCATATCATCAGCTTTCTTTCACTGTAATGAAAGTAACAAACGGCTATGCAGTACTGAAATATTGCAAGAACAGAGAAAACAACATATCTTTTATATACCTTACCCTGTCTTACAAGCCTTCCTAAATGTAATTAAAAGAAAAAAATAAGTGGTTTGGTTTTAAGCAGGTATTTTAAATGCTCAGGTGAGGCAGATTAATTCATATCTGAATGCTTCATAAAATTTGATAATCATATAAAAGTAACATATTTCATAGCTTTATTCTCAGTGTTAAATATTCTACCTGTTCTTGTTTTTGTTATTCTGTGAATAACCACTTCATTTCTTGCAGAGACCTTTGTATAAACATTTTTTCATGCTTAAATATGTGTTAAATTACCCGTGCATAGAAGTACCAAAGCTAATTTTGTTTAGTTCTACTGGAATCAGCATTTCAAATTTTACGATAATCCTTCTGTAAAAAAAAATGTTACCTGTGCATTACTTCTCATACTAAGTTTCAAATTCTATAAAACAGCAGTTTTGAACAGCTCAGTGTTTCTATGGTTTATTAAAACAAAACATTTTTTGAGAATCTACAGACATTGCATAGAATAATGAATAAATGTTGCTGAATTCATACCTTGAAATGAGGATTACTTCACCTAATATTTTTTACAGAGGCAGTATGTTGACATTTTTATTGTGACAGAAAGTTGTAACCAAACATTTAATTTCAGTTTAGAGTGTAATGTAAAACCATTGCTTGCAGATGGTGTATTTTTTAAGCATGCATTTATAAAGGTAAAGGTGGAAAATTCAACTCTTGTGTAGCTACATAATGAGTGCATATTATTAATGAGTACAAAACATATAAAATTTGTACAAAATTGAAATCTGCTAATTCTCAAGCAAATCATTTCATTGTAGTGCACAATTGCTAACACACCAAACAAAATCAACTAAGACGCTGAAAAACCTCTGTGTCTTGGGAAAAACCATACAACTGCTCCAATCGGACCAACAGCAACAGCAAAATAATACATTTGCAAAACGTTGAAATAACTCAAACAGTAAAAATAAATCCAAAATTGTTGTAGATAAAAATGTTTAATAAGTCCAAAAACTCCAAAATAGGTTGGTTAAGCGCTTTCACTTGTACTATAACAAGCTTCATCAGAACACTGAAACTGTAACCAAAAGTCCTTTAAATAACTTTTTTGGCACCGATACTTTTCAAAACTACCCTACTAATTTAAAGACATACACACTAATTTACAGGCACAAGCCTACTACTACTAATAATAATAATTGTAGTTCATACATGTATTATAACATTATTAAAAATGCCATTACTAAAAATGTCATTACTAAAAATGTCATTACTAAAAATGTCTTTACAGGAAATGCGACCTATTTACTCTGATGAATAGGTAAAACATTAGAGATAAAATGTTAACACAAGAAAAAAGAAAAAATGTTAACACAAGAAATTGATGTCACCATTAACGTACTACAATGAAAATATAAAACAAGAAAACAAGTTGTATACATATCATTTCAAAGCCAAAAGTGGCTTGATGGATATGGAATCATTCAAGCCTGATGGGGTGGAAGCATCAGTATATATTTGCCAACAAAGTTCTTTATATGAAAGCATTCCTTTAAAGTCTCCCCCTCTTTGATTGACTGACACACTGTCTACTATAGCAAAATTGAAAAAATGACTATCACCATATTCTTTAATGTGACTGTATAGTGCATTTTTTTCATCCTTTTTTCTAATGCTATAGAGATGAGAATAGATGCGTCTATTAAATTTCCTTTCAGTCTTGCTTATGTAAAACCCGGGATTTGAATGTGGCAGTAAAAACAGTAAAACTGACTAACTTGATGCATGGTTATTAACTAAAAAAATAACTGTGGATTCAATAAAAAGGTCCAGCTTCAGTAACCTTTAAGGCATTAGGACAGCTGAACAGATAAAACTTTCACCAGCTGCCCGGAGCCCCTCCCCCTTCCTTTCATGCGTCACTCAAGCCTCACTCTTGAATTTTTTGCTATGATAGGCTACCATGTTATCAAAAGTTTAAATATTTGTCATAGACGGTTCTTAAGAGATTGATTTTCTGTTATTCTCTTTTATACTTTCCTAATAATGAGTATCATTGTTTGTTTCTCCCATTCGATTCTCGGCTGGAGCGCCCTCTGTGTGGAGTCTGCATGTCCTCTCCGCAGTCGAGTGGCATTCGAAAGATATGTATGAATTGAAGGTTGGGCATCGGGCTGGCACCCCAGCACCATAAAAATCAACTGCCAATCATTAGCGGACCGGAGTTCCGCTGTGGTGACCCCTAACCGGGAAAAGCCGAAAGAAAAAGAAAAACAACAACTGTTTGTTTACTGTTTCTGCCAGAAATTCATTTTGCTCTTTCCTGTTCCACTGGACCCAAGCCTTTTTCTCCTGGTGACACCTGTACTGTTGTTTTGGAAGTGTGCTTATGCTCTGGCCATATCTCCTACTCCTACAACATACACATTTGTTGCCTTCATTGCATTGGAGATACATGTGACATTTTTTTCTGTCCTGTTAATTTGTCTTTAATCAACCTACATGCTGAAGATATCATCAAGCTGCCCAGGTCTTTTTCTCCAGTTTAGTTATAGAGCCAGTTTGACCAGTTTTCAGGCTCTTCCTCTTCAGTTTTTGAAATGCAGGATTGTAAAACTTCTACCCTTTCTAAAAATAAGAACTTCTTTATCAGACATGGTTTTAACACCATTCACACATTACTCAATCTTCGCTACCATTGGGGTTCTCATGTGATACAAGTTCTCATGCATGTTCTGGTTCTAAACTTATAGTTAAAGATGCCCCTTATTGTGAGGATTGATCAAAATTCCAACAATAAATATAGTGGAATCTACTACTATGTTTAAAACCACCATTTACACTCCTCCAGTTCAGTTTACACTGGTCTCACCTAGATTCCATTACTCCTGCCATAGAATTCAAATGACTGAAAGTCTCCCACTCCATCCTCTCAGATTTCGGTCACTGGAGTAATCTAAGGCTTTTGCTCTGGTCAACTTTCTCTTTGGCACTGATGCTACCTGTGACATTGATACAGATGCCAGTTCCAATGCCTATTTTACTGGCATCAGTTATGCATTAACTAATGGTACCTCTTACATCAGTGTCACCCCGTCCAGCATCCATTTTCTGTCACCCCCTCCAGCATCCATTTTCCTGATGCCCTGTTTTTGGATGTTGGGCATGCTGGCCCAAATATTTTCAGTATTGGTTCCAGGATAGGTAATGCCAGAGCTCTTAGCATTAATGGTCCAAACATTTCCTGCAATAGGCTTCAGCCTCTCAGTATACCATAATTATAATACTGACTGCACCAGTGCTGATTCTGCCATCAGTATTAAGTCATTTGTAGTCCCAGGCTTTCTTACAGGTCCCTTTTCCATATTGAATTTCATCCATTATGAGAAATGCCTAGCTAGGTGTTCCCTCAGTGCTAGGCTCAGCACCCACCTGTCCCCACGCCAGAGACTACATTGAGGGTCTGTTTTCCTTCCCTAAGGAAAATATTTTGTGAGTCTGCTGATTCTAAGCCATCCCTAAGATAAGCCTCAGAGTGAAGACAAAGCATCTTTAACCTGCATTAAATTTCCCACACATCAAATATGATAACTGAGTGGGTTTTGCCCCCTCCCATTCTAAGGAACCCAGATTTGGGGAATACATGCAAGTGATGCAACTATGAAATGAAGCCAAGATAACCACATTGTGTAAAAGTCCAATTAGCATCCAACCCCCTTCAACCCCATTACTGCTAAATAGTATTCTGCAATTGTTATACCCTCGATAACAAAACACAAATTCATACTTTTTGGAGACTCTGACCTGAAATAGACAGGCCTGTTTAAAATAAATCCACATACTATGTCATGCTTCATAATCTCACTCATATAGTTACAATACCAACAAGACTAAATATAACTACCAGATACAGTTCTCTTCTCAGTGTTCGCCTTATAAGCATCCCAGAGTTTTGTACTGTAAATGTGTTGCACTGTGATATAGGAATGACCTTACTGTGTCTTCTCACTTTGGTATGTTTAAAAATGTCAGGACTCCGCCTAGCAACTGTTACAGCCAGGTTCAACCTTCATTGTGGTTCAAGACCAAAAACTAACTAAAGAGATGTCTCAGCTGGCCTCCAGTACGTCAGTACATGCTGTCATTGAAAGGTTGTTTTACACTCGGTTGAGTTGTATTTTTGCATTTTTTTTTTACTTCTTTCAACAAAGTTAATTGAAAATGTGTAGAATTCTGTTATTCGCAGTGTTCTTCATGTTTGTGAGAGATGGCTGTGTGTTTTGTTTCTGAGGATTTTCACTTTTTTTCACTCTTAAGCAGCTGTGGAGTTTATAAACAATATGTGGCATATTTAAGTTTGGAAGTACGGGAGGGCTTGCTCTCACACTGGGGGTGCAGGGGTGCTTACCCTCTGCACGTTTTTGTGTGGTTTTATGTATTTACAAGTTATATTTTATTCAGTTTAAATAACCAGCAATGCAACTCATCCTGCAGTGATTCAGTTTTACATATGTGAAGCATCTCTGGCATCAGCATGGCCTTACAATGGTTCTTAGACACTCTCCTTTATGTGAAAAACAATTATATCCCTCTACTAAATATGTAATTAGCAGATGGATATGCCCTGACCTTGCTAAACACCAGATGCCTCTCTGTAACTGGCAGAGCCACTCTACCTCTATCCAGACTAATGCTTAAATGAATAAATGTTAATACTTCCCCTTCATTCATACTTAAATTGATTATTGAGACAATTTACCGACATCTCTATTCACCAGATCAAGGTGCACTGACTTTAAAAATAACTCCCTTCAACATAATTATAACTTCACTACAATCTCAAAAAATTGCACCCACAGTGCAGACCTTTATCTACCTACCTCTACAAGTATTATCTCCTGGATTTAAATATCACCTTATGGCTATTTATTGGACCCCTGACAATGCCAGTGCTTTGCCAATGCGTAATTTTAGACATTTTTTATCTATATTTTGTACCCTACATCTCCCTAGATTTCTTGTTCTTCAGGTGGCATTTAAAGAGTATACCAAACAATTGTACATATGTACAGAAGTGCATAGGAATACAAAGTGTATAGTATTTTTGTATAAGCATCCCTTATATCCATAAAAAAAGGTATAAAATGAGCGTTTACTGTAGTTGAAACCTTTGCATATTTAGTTTCATGTGCATGTGCAAATCTAATCTTTGTTCTAGTGTGCTTAAAGAAAATGAATTGTGTTTTCAGTCTATCTGCAATATGTTGAAGTATCTGTAACTTTCTGTCTTTACCCAGCTTTACCCAGCTGTAAATAAATACAGTTTTTGCTTGCCTGAGGAAAACATGCAGAAAGACATCCTGAATGCAGAATAAAACTTCACTCCTTGGGTATAAGAGGCAACAACATAAACCACTGTGCCATTGTAGTGCCCCACTTATGAGATGCTGTACAGCTAGTGTGCAACTGACTTGTCATAAACCTTAAATCAGAGGCACTAATAATGTTAAAATATTAGCTTCCAGAGGGATTAAATGAAAATGCCCTATAAAGCTGTTTGATCTAAATGTTAGGAAATTGTAAATATTTATGAACAGACTGAGGTAGGTAAAAATGTGGGGAGAAGATGAAGGTGAAATATATTAAAAGAAGTCTGTTAAGTGAATAAAATGGTAATTTATAAAATACAAATTCTATCTCCATGAAAGTTAAGCTATGAAGAGGAGAGGTAAGTTCATTTAGAGTGGGGGTCCTTTAGCACTTCTACTTAAATTGTTTAATTTCGGTTTGGATGTCTGATGATGCTTCTTTATAGATTGATTTAAACATGAACTCAGTTTAAAATACTATTATGATTCACACAGACTTTTTTTTGATAATACCATAAGTGACACATTTTTACCTTCTTTCAAATGCTACTGAATGGCCTTATGGTTATTTCATAAGATGTGCCACTGCCTACCCGCAGAATTAGTTGATGATTGCAGATTATGTTTTCATTTTTCCAGGTAAGCAACAAAAGGTCTAACAGCTTCAGACAAGCTATCACACAAGGCAGCCGCAAGTTACACAGTAAGGAATTGCTGGAAGAGCCAGGACTTAGCCTGGCACAGCGCTTTATTCGGCATATTGCTTATGAAACCCTCCCACGTGAAATAGATCGCAAGTGGTACTACGACAGCTATACTGGGTGCCCTCCTCCATGGTTTATGATCACAGTGACAATTGTAGAGGCAAGTATTTACTCAACAATTAGCTGTAGCAGGTGGCGGTTGTTGTGTTGCATTGTATTCTATTTCATGCATGTGTATAGTGTTGCACAATCATTGACGTATGCGTATCAGAGGTTTAGCAGGTTGCAGACTCATGCAGGTCTCAAGTTTGTTGCTTCTCTTCCTTACATAAGAGCTTGTTTCAGATTACATAATATAGAGCAGGAGTGTGTATAAAGTGCAACATTTTGATGAGTTATTTATGCTTGTCTGCTCTTATGATGTTCATATTAATATGTAAACCATCTCAGTGACACTTCCTGAAACCTGACAATACTCAGAAATTGTACCCGCATGCACACACCACTGCTGTATCATTGTTTTACATCTTGTAGAGTAATTACCTCAGAGCCAAAATAAATTAAATGCAATGATAGAGTAACCAAAACCAGCATTAGACTACACAGTGTGACCCCCTCCCCACACACAAGTAGCAGAAATCATATCATGCTGCTAAAATTGTCTTAAGAATATTTGTAGCAAGGTAGGATGACTAAGTGAAGTAAATACACTGTACAGTTTGGAATTAAATGCTACTGTCTTCATTGCATAACATTTCCAGTATGCAATTGTTCAGTTCTGTATAGCTTATAGTTCATTAGTTATTCACTTAAGAAAAAAAAACAAAAGAAATGAAAAATATTTTATTTTTATTCACTTTTGTTGTTGGTTAAGTAACAAAGTTGTTTATAAGCAAATAATAAATGGATCAAAGGTACAATATATGTGGAATGCAAATATATTTACGGGAGTAACTAATGATTGGCTTTGGTTATGCAAAGATGAGATAACTGGTCTGGCTTTGGAAAGTGGCAAAGGGAGTCATCACTAAAAAGGAGAAAAGTGGAGAAAATTATGGAGGCAATGGGCTTCTGAGGATGCTGCAGAAAAGCTTGACCATTAAATGGTAGGGAGAGGGACAGAGGATGGATGAACGACGAACAAAGAAAATTCATACGGTAGGTTATGGGAGAGGGGGTAGACATGTAACTGTATGACTAAAAATTGTTAGGATGAACTTTCCTCAAACCAAGCAGGAATTCTGAATTGCTTTGTCCCATCTAAGTTTATTGTGACAGACAGGATATCAGCATGGGACAGTAGAGCAGGTGAGGAAGAAAATCAATGGACCACAGGAATGTGGCTGGAATAAGACAGATAAGTAATCTTAAAGCCTTTTGGGAGAAAATACATATGATGCAGTTAAACTGACTCCCAGCATTTTAAGAGCAATATTGGCAGCTTTTTGGTGAAACAGTGTCAGAAGTATACAGTCTCTTCGTAGACATGACTGGTATGGCAAGATGAGGAAGGTGGCAGTGATGCAGGCACATGATACCTGCAGTTTCATGGGAAAAAAACACAGTGCAGAGTTTTGCAGTGTGGGGGGGCATGTCTTGGAAGTACATGGCTGAATCAGTGTCCATATAGAAGGCAAAAATGGAAAGGAATCAGTGAATCATGGTCATGTCTAGAAGGTTATTTTTCTATACTATAGTTCAGCTTACTTCTGGAGTACTGTGTCCAGTTCTAACTGCTTATACATTAAGGGAAATTAGGTTAGTAAAAAGCATGCAGCACAGAGTTACCAAAATGGTAAAGGGACTGAGTGCAATGAAAGAATAAGCTGGTTATCTGTAAACTAGAAAATAAGGAGGAAATATGATTTTTTTACACACTGCATTGTTAATGGACAAGGGTGAGACGGTGTTAAGGAGAAAGGATGAGGGAGAAAGGGACACGATTGGCAGCTGGAAGTGGGATGGCTTAAGAGAGATATAAAGAAGTATTACTGTGGAGAGGTGTGCTGAGGCGCCAGGATGCATAATCTGAGCTAATACTCTACTTTATATGAGGACTTGGTTGCCTAGAACAAAGGCATACGGTATTAGGCAGGCGTGCTGCTTGTGGGACTATGGATAATGCTTAAACCCAGCTCAAGAGACAGTAGTCTTTCTATACATACATGTTCATAGGTTCATAGGTAGGTACTAGGCTATTGGCCCTAGGGCCTATATAAGCCTAGCCAAAAAGGTACCCTGGCTTTCGCCACCCAAGAAAATTATTTTCCTGTGCCCTTGTCGAGCAGAGCCATATACGTGATCCCTGGGGTGAATTTCCTATTTCCCATCCAATCATCAAGATTTTTCTTGAAGAGTGCTAATGAGGAGCTTTGTTTGACATAGATAGGTAGTCTGTTCCAGAGTATGGGAAGTCTCTGGGACAGGAATCTATCCCTTCAGCATGTTCTGTTTATTGTGGTGACAAGGTTTCAGTCCCTAGAGTGTGTAGCTCGGAGGGATTAGGATTTCTTTAAGTGGAGCATGTCCAACAGCTCTGGGTTTGACAAAGCTTTGTATGTTAGGCAGAGATCGCCTCTGAGTAGACAATATGTGACAGAGTAAAGCTGGAGTTTTTTGAGACGGTCTACATAGGGCATCTGTTTGAGGCCGGTAATCCTCTTTGTGAGGTATTTCTACAGCCTTGCCAGTTGTTGTAGATGTCTTGTGAGGTACATACCAAAAGGGGCATTGTACTCTATAATGGGTCTAATGAATGATGAGTAGAGGGGAACAATGACCTCTTTTTTCCTGGATGAGAAACCTTTTGTGATGAGATATGCAACATAGAAGGATTTCCTGACTACTGTGGTGATGTGATTATCAAAGGAGAGACTACTGTCCATCTGTGTCCCAAGGTCTCTTATCACACTTTCGGTGTTAAGTAGACTTCTGCCTATGTGGTAGTTCATGGGTACAGAGTTTTTACCAAAAGGGATGACAGTGCACTTTTTGGCATTGAGCTTGAGGCCAAGGCTTTGACACCAGGCATCTGTCTCAGTGAGGCCCTTTTGTAGGATGTCCACATCGTTAGGAGTTTTGATTATGGCTCCTAGTTTGCAGTCATCTGCGAACTTCATTAGCCAAGGACCTTCTGTGTTAGCCTGCACTTCTGAGAAGTAGATACCAAACAGGAGAGGACCCAGGACTGAACCCTGTGGTACTCCACTTACCACTGGTCTGAAGTCGGATTTGGAGTCTGCTACTTTCACAGTGTGGGTTCTGTCAGTGAGCCAGTTGGCAACCCATCTTGTGACATAGGGATTTATACCTAGTTTAGTGAGTTTATCTATAATGCCAGAGTGGGAGATGGTGTCGAAAGCCTTGCTGAGATCTAGATAGGCTATGTGAACCACCTTACCCTCATCTACGGCTTTGGTGACCACTTCAAAGAAGTCTATTAGATTTAGGAGACATGATCTGCCTTTTACAAACCTGAACTGGGTGGGGTCCAGAGTTTGGAGGTTACCAATATCTTTGTTTATAAGTTCCATGATGATACGTTCCATGGCCTTGCAGACCAGGCTCGTCAGGCTAATGGGGCGGTAGTTCCCAGGGTCTGTGGTGGATCCCCCTTTGTGGAGTGGGATAATCATCACTGTGCACCATTCTGTGGGCACAAAGCCTGAGGTTAGGCTATGATTGAAGATGGTACTTAGGTGGGGTGCCAGTTTGTTCTGTAGTTCGGGTAGAATGCAGCCTGGATTGTTCTCAGGTCCCATGGATGCTGTGTTCTTGGCTTTGGAGAGAGTGTTTTTTACCTGTGCAGCCGTGATTAAAGGAACTTTGCATTTTTCCAGAATAGAGATGGGCCCTTTAGGGGGTGAGAGGGGGGTAAAGTTAGCACTGAGCCTATCTGCCAGGATGTTGGCAATATCGGTTGGTTCTGCATATTTAGTGCCATTGTGCTGTAACTCAGAGCAGATCTGAGTGTTGCCATTGAGATTTTTGACATATCTATAGAATGCTTTGTGGTTGTCTTTAGAAACAGTGGCGATTTTGTTTTCATAACTAGCTTTGGAGGATTTTATGAAGGATCTCAGCTTTTTACTGAGGCTGACCAATCATGGGATTTTACTCTTTTTTGCAGCAGCAGGAGTTTCTTTCTTCTATTGTAAAGCTTATTTATGGCAGCGGACCACCAGATTGGCTTCCTTTTTTGGAGGATAATATCTTGGTTCTGTTAGGGATAGTGCTATCCATGCACTTGTGTAAGTGCTTATAAAGTGCATTTGTGTAGGATTCAGCAGTTATACCTCTATTGTCCATCTGGATGGGTGTTATGAAGTTTGCCACTTCTGTCTTAGAAGCGTGAAGTTGGCTTTGGAGAAATTTTTTACTGTGGATTCCCTAATGGGGGGTGGGGGTGAGATGTGGATGTCTCAGTTGATTAGCTTGTGGTCGGATCTGACCAACGTGGAATTGACGTCTGGTGTGGAACACCGGTTGCCCATGTTGGTAATGGCGAGGTCTAGGATATTGCTGCCCCTGGTGGGGGTGTGGATAAGTTGATCCAAGGCATTGAAATGTATGAATTCCAGAAAATGTTGAGCAAAAGTGTTGGTAAATGAGTAGTTTTCCCAGGTAATGGTGGGGTGGTTGAAATCACCCTTTATTAGGGTGTTGGGTTTTACCCTAATATTTTCCAGTGTATCAAGAAATGAAGAGTGGAAATCCTGGGGCATGGTGGGGGATCTGTATCAAGCTACAATTTGGATTGCGGTCTTGCCCAGAGTTAGTTGCATTTGGATAATCTAGGATGCATTATGCTGAGCAACTAGCCTGGAGGTGTGGATATCCTTAATGAATATAGACATGCCTCCACCTTTAGTGTTTCAGTCCAGATTAGGTGGCTGAAAGGTGTGGCATGAATTATAGCCTGGTAATGCAGTGGTGCTCTCTGGAGCCTTGAACCAGGTCTCTGTCACTGCACAGATGTTGATGTTCTCCATTTTAAGGAGTGCCTCAAGTGTACTATAACTTATTATCTAAGTTAAGTCCACTTATAGTGGAGTCCTGGGATAAAGGCTTCTGTTATGATATAGTCACAAATAGTACAGCATGTACAGAACAGCAAGTAGATAGTACGCACGGCACACTGTTTGTTAATAATAGCAATTAAATGAAGCACAAGCTGTACATTAAACATCTTAAAGTGAGCAATGTGACTTCCTGTTATTGGTATTAGTGCTACTATTATTAATAATAAAATACATGTAAGCAAAGCTTAAAGAGGATGTAGTATCTGCAGATAGTATCTGTTATATGATAAACAGTGGTAATAGTTGTATGTACAGGTATCCAATCACAGTGTCATCCTAATAAACTCACTGTTTGCAACAGTTGTTAGGTTTTTCATTTCCTTACCATTGAAGAATGTTCTGGTCACAGCAGGAACAGTGTTACCATGGTAAATTAATAAAAGTTTTTCTGTAGCTACGTGACAGCAAAAATTTCATAATTTATTACTTTAAATATATGAAAAGGTCTGATAGGAAATGTGAACAGTGCAAAGGTCAGCACAAACAGCAGACGTCTGGAACTATGCTACACTTTTGCCTGTAAAAACCGCAGACATGAGTATTTGTACACCATTTCCTCAATCACAGCTGTTTGAGAATGCTGTTTCCCTAAAAAACACCTGCATATCTAAAAAAAAGCATTTTTGCAAGGGGCAAACCCTCCATGACCCACAACTCCCTTACTTACATATATACACTGACTTAATCTTTGCACAGGATAACTGATTAGACCACAAAGTGTACAGTGTATATGCACCTTCTTCCAGCATGAAGCTATCAGATGTCTGTTCCGATATCATGCAACAACTTAACATGGCTGGATCCAGTACTGAACCCATAATTATGCCATGTTACATTTCATCTCATTTTGACATATTCTCCCCTCATTTCCTACCTCAGCTGTATTCCTAATGTCTCCACCAGTCATTCATCCATGCAAACCTCTCAACCTCTTAGTGCAAGAAATCTAGATGAAGCCTAAAGTAATGGGGGGACAAAGGCCAAGAAATAGAACAGATTTTAAATATTGCTCTTAAAAATTTTGAAATTTGCGAGAATAATAGGATTTGTGTAAGCATGCATTTTTCTGAAGGCTGTGAAATCTGAAATTCAAATGTGTGTCATTATTTAGTGATTTCAATCCTCAGTGATTTGCCATAAAACCACATATTTTATGAGGAACAGACCAAAATATGAGGCGAAAATCTGGACAGTTGAGAGATATGCATCCATGACACTGCTCATAAATATATATTGTTATCTTTAATCTGGCTGAACAAAAGGAGGTGTGATAAATCGTATATCTAGTATAATTATTAAAAAAATGTCTGAAGGTTGATTATCCAGAAGAAAATGATTATATCATCTTAACAAAAGTAAACAAACCAAGCCACATCAATTTCTCCAGGGATTTTAATGTGAAAGTACAATAAAAAAAATCAAAGCAAACATAAAACTACTATCCAAAAATATAACTGAATCATTTATTTTTCCCTCTTACTCTCTTACAAGTCACAGCCTACTCCTAGAATGACCCCACTGAGAACCACATCTATCCACAGAGTGTACGAGACAAAGCAGGAAATGAAAGTAGTTTCTAGGTCTTTCTACTGCATCACACATACTCACATGCACTCACACCTGCAGTCACTCACCCATGATACTGTTCATACATACATACGTGTGTGTGTGTGTGTGTGTGTGTGTGTGTGTGTGTGTGTGTGTGTGTGTGTGTGTGTGTGTGTATACGCACACACACACACACACACACACATATATATATATATATATATATATACAGTGGTGGTGTTTGTACATATGTGGTGTGTGTGCGAGGGGACTGTAAAGTGTGTAGTGGTGAGTTTACTGTCTTTTTCTGTTTGGTGCGACCTCGGTGTTAGTATATATAAGTAGCGGGGGTAGGGGGGTGCAGTGGGGCTTGCTCTCCTGCTTATATGTAGGTTAGGTTTGTCTGTTTTTATTGTTGTATTTGTGTGTGTTTTGTTTGTTTGTTGTAATGTGGGGAGGACGGTGTATGTGCTGTGTGGTGTTTGGTGTGTTTATGTTCGCGATTTTGAATTTCGCGGTTTTGGGGTTTCAGTGTTTTGATTTTTCGGTTTTATAGTCTCGATACACTGAAATTCGATATTTCAGTATTTCAAGATTATAAAGTGAAACTATATATATATATATATATATATATATATATATATATATATATATATATATATATATATGTATATATATATATATTGGTTCCTCTTCAGAATCTCGAATTACTGAAAACTCGAACTACATATGGTCTCGACCATATGATCGAGTTTTTAGAAACTCGACATTGTGAAGTGTTAGTTTTAGATGAAAATACGTTTTTTGCAGGAGGGCAAGTCTCCCTGCACCCACCCTACTTAAATATATCATCTCCGTTATCGCACTATAGCAAGGAGACAGGAAATCTCCCATTCTGCGCTTCTGCATACAGCTTGGAATGGGAGATTTCCCTTTTCACCACTGTAGGGTGATCTCGGAGTTGATATATTTAAGTAGAGGGGTGTGGGGGGTGCAGGGGAACTTGCCCCCCTACAGAAACGTGTTTTACTTTTTTTTTTTTTTTTTTTTTACTTTGGAATTTCAAGTCTCGACCATATGTAGTTCAAGTTTTTAGTAATTCGAGATTCTGAAGTGGAACCATGTATAAATATATATATATATATATATATATATATATATATATATATATATATATATATATATTTGTATACACACACACACACACACACATATATATATATATATATATATATATATATATATATATATATATATTTATCTTTAATAAGGACGCCCAAAAATAAGTGTAATAAAACATATATTTAGTGTGGTTATTAAAAAAATGCCTGTAGATTGATTACATCAACCAAAAAATATAGATTATGTTACCTTTACAAAAGTAAATAAGTCAAGAAACATCTATTTCTCCAAGGACTTTAATGTGAAAATACAATAACAAACATCAAAGTGAACATAAAACTACTCTCCAAAAATACTACTCAATCATCTCTCTCTTTCTGTCTTACATGTCACTTCCACTATCCTTATACTTTATAACATAGACAGAAATGGAAGTATGTTGCCAGGTCTATCTTCTGTATCATGCACACACACACACACACACACTCAGCTACAGACAATGTAGAGTCCCCAGTCCAAATACTGGATGTCTTTGGACTATGGATTGAAATTGGAGAAAATCCACACAAAGACAGGAAGGACATGCAGACACTGCACATAAGGCTGACAAAGAGAATCTCTTGCTGTAATATAAGACTCCACAACACTAAATGCAGAAATAAAACAAAAAATGCAAACTAATGTAATATGAAAAATACAAAAATATTGAAAATCTCTTCCATTCGTTCCAGTGGAAAAAATATATAATACCAACAAACCACACATAGCATCCCCATGTAAATCAAATTATTGCAAACAAATATATTAATAAAGTATAAAAAAAAAAACAGTAAAAGCCAATGTTAGCATTAGTTTGCATTTTTATTTTATTTCTGCATTTAGGCTTTGTGCCCACTGCGTGGTGCACAGCTACATTTATCCCACTCCACAAGGGGGGATCCACCTTGGATCCTGGGAACTACCACCCCATCAGTCTGACGAGCCTGATCTGCAAGGCCATGGAATGTATTATCATGGAACTTATAAACAAAGACATTGGCAACTTTCAAACACTGCACCCCACCTAATTTGGGTTTGTGAAGGGCTGATCTTGTCTCCTGAACCTGATTGACCTCTTTGAATCAGTCTCCAGGGCTGTGGACGAGGGTAAGGTGGTCCACACAGCCTATCTGGACCTCGCTAAGGCCGTCAACACCATCCCCCACTCTGGAATCATAGATAAACTTACTAAGCTGGGCATTAATCCCTACGTCACTCGATGGGTTGCCAACTGGCTTACTGACAGAACCCACACTGTAAAAGTAGCCAACTCCAAATCCAGCTCCAAGCAAGTGACAAGTGGAGTACCTCAGGGTTCAGTCCTGGGATCGCTCTTGTTTGGCATCTACTTCTCTGAAGTACAGGCCAACACTAAGGGACACTGACTAACAAAGTTCACAGATAACTGCAAACTGGGAGCCATTTTTGAATCCCCAAATATTGTGGATATTCTACAAAAGGGCCTTAGAAAAACAGATGCTTGGTGCCAGTGCCATTTGCTCAAGCTCAATGCCAAGAAATATATAGTTATCCCCTTTGGGAAAAAAACATGTTCCCGTGAATTACCACATAGGTGGCAGTACACTAAACACCGAAAGTGTGATAAGAGACTTAGGGACACAGGTGGACAGTGATCTCACCTTCGATAACCACATCACCACAACAGTTAGGAAATCCTTCTATGTGGCACACCTCATCACTAAGTGCTTTCCATCCAGAAAAAAGGAGCTCATTGTCCCACTGTACTCATCCCTCATTAGACTCATTATAGAATACAACACCCCGTTTGGTATGTACCTGTCAAGACATCTGCAACAACTGGAAAGGCCACAGAAATACCTCACTAAAAGAATCACAGGCCTAAAGCAGATGCCCTATGCTGACCATCTAAAAAACGTCCAGCTATACTCATATCATCTACTCAGAGGCGATCTCTGCTTAACGTACAAGGCCATGTTAAACCCAGAGCTGTTGGATATGCTACACTTAAAAAAAATCCCAATCCATCAGAGCCACACGCTCCAGGGATCTAAACCTTGTCATCACAATGAACAAAACATGCTGGAGGGATAGGTTCCTGACCCAGAGACTACCCACCAGACTCTGGAATAGACTACCCATACAAGTCAAGTAGAGTGCCTCTTTGGCCCTCTTCAGAAAGAATCTTGACGATTGGATGGGAGATAGGAAATTCACCCCAGGGATCACATCAGTCGCCCTGCTAGACAGGGGTCCAGGGAAGTAAATATTGTGGGAAGAAATAGCCAGGACGTTGTTATGGCTAGGCTTGTATAGGCCCTAGGGCTGATAGCTTAGTACCAACCTATGAACCTTAGTCCAGGATTTGTCTAGAAGGCCGTTATTAAACACATTAGACTTGAGTAAACAGTATAAATGCATTATGTGAGTATTTTGCTAGCTAATTGTAGAGGTAAAGGGTTCAAAAATGAGTTGTGTGATAAAATAGCTAATAGTAAAGTGCTGAATGAGTGCCATAGCATTATTCAGAAAGTGTGGACTGAGAAAATATGGATAAATGGCAAAGCTGGTCTGTTTTAGACACTGGAGCAGTGAGTAATATAACGTCAGGGAGTTCATAACAATATTGCTCCTTGAAGTATAGCTGGTACATGCTAAAAATGCATACATAAACCCTAAGTGATTCAGAAGCATGGCTACACAATTGGGTAAGCCCTTCTCATGGTCTAATTTTGATTCTGTACACACAACACAGTACTCCATGAGTGGGACAGCTGTGTAGCTTGACAGAGCAGTAGCAGTGCAAAGTGCTAAAATAAGGATAGCAAAATAAAAACAAAATGTTAGTTTGGTGGCAAATAGTTACTGATAATGCATTTACCTGTAATGCAGTTTAACCTGTTACCACAACCATGCACTCACACCTGTGATGTTACCACATTCATACTAATGGCATTACTCATTTAATTAGATCCCCATATTATAGTATATGGTAATGTTATGTCATCTGCATTCATTAGCAAAGAACTGGAAGCTTCTGTGAATCACTCTTGCTCATGACTGCAGGGGAATGTGTACAGTAGCACTCTACATTCAGCAAGAAATGTGAAAAAAGATACCCCCAAAGTTGTGCTTAATCAAAGAGGCATTAAAAAAATGAATGAACTGCATGATGTGCCTCTGCAGATAGTACGCAGTATTGTACATCAGTGAAGTACTTTATTTGGAGAGATCAGGGAAGACATTTGCAAACCTACAACAGTTATGACAGTTATAACATTATCATGGAAAATATACTTTTTAAGCTAACAACATGAATAGTTAAACAAAGGTATAGAGATATGCTATGAACAGCATGAAGCAGTCAGTGTGGCAAAGGTTAGATAAACCTGTGCTGTCTGGGGACACATCTTCCCTGAAGCACAAAGACAGACTTTTCTGAATATTGCAGTCAAAATGCTCACTGAAATGAAAGACTACAGAAAAAATGTGCATGCTGTAAGCACGTTATTTACAGTATACAAACATTGAATGGAATGTACAGAGGCAAAGACAGATGTTCTAGAAAGCTATTCTGATTTATCTATGTATCTAAGACACTTGAAGACAGAGTATCTCATCAAATTGTCACCAGGGGATGTACTATTGATAGATACTCCACACAGAATGTGTGTTGCTATTAAAGAAAATATAGAGTAGGAGCTTATATACATGAAATCATTTGGTATGAAAGTTAAAAAGATACTGAATGGGTCAACAGCATGGTGACTAGTTAAGCAAGATAAAGTCAGGAACTGCCTTGACCAATAGGAGCTCAACTGAAAGATTTAAAAGGAGCATTAAGTCCTACAGACCGTCACAGCTGTTATCATGCTGAATCCTTAGTTCTTTTTAGTAGTGGATGCAAATCAAGACTTTTAGCTGATTAAACTGGTTGAGATAAGCCCTACGCTATGCATTTTTTGATATGCTGTTTAGTAAATATAGATTTCTGTGATTTCCTTTTGGCATTTTGTCAGCATTGGAAGTATATCAACAAGCAGTACGTATCAAGAATCATGGACTGAAAGGTGTTGTGAATATTATGTTCCCTTTTTTATTACATAAGACAAACTTAGTAAACAGCTACACAGTATCAGCTAAAAACTTATTAGAACTTGTTAACATCTTTTTAATGTTTTCAAAAACAGAGCAAAATTAAACCTTCATACAAAACAAATAGCAGATCAACAAAAACACTTTCTATGTGTCTCCAAATCAAAATGCATGTGATTGTCACTGGCAACCTGTTCAGTCCACCATTAGTTTGTAGTATTAAACTTCACCTCTCGCCAAATCATATACTGTAATTGACAACTATTGTCCTTTCATCCCCTTCATGCTACTTAAGTTACTCATCATGTTGTTCCTCTCCACATTCAATATCTAGGATGGCAAGTTACCCTCCCTACTTGTGTTACTGTCCTGTTCCATTATGTATTATGACTCCCTTTGTAACCAGTCCTTCCACTTTTCAGTGTGTATAACCAACTTCTGGCCCTTTAGACTTTTATCTTCTGCCTTTTGAATTTTTGCAAGCAAACCCTTCATTATCTGTGTTTCTATGTGCTCCTCCAATTATAATTTCTTTGTTATAGCTCTCTTTGCTTCAACTACTATTATAAATAACACATCTGCTTCCAAGGAGCTTGTCTATTTCTGGGGAAGCACCCAGTAAAAAAAGGGGTTTTGTTAACTTTATTTCTCTTTTTAGAACTTTGTTTATAGTTCTTGAACTTGGTTCTTAAAATGTTCCAGTTCATTACAGTCCTAAAATATATACACCACAAGATCCCCTTTCATCTGCCCTACTACATCTCTAACAGTAACCTGTAGGCATGGGGAAAATATGCTGCATCTTTGCTGGGGTATAAAATATTTATGCAAGCATTTGCATACAAAGAATCTGAATTTTCTACTTTGTTTGGCACATCCAGCATCTTTATCCAAAAATTATAGAAAGGTTCTCTGCTGAAATCCTGCTCCCATTATTTGGGTTTCCAATTATTTATCACTTTACTATTTGTTTGCTTGAGCTGCTTCTAGATTTCACTAAGTAAATTCCTTCACTGAATTGGACACAGTCTGTCTGTTGTGTTCATATCTGCTAACCCTGGCTTGAAAGAAGTGGCATATGCATAAAATTTCATCTTCATCTGAGCCCATTTTATTAACCCTTCATATTCTAGCCTTAGGATTTCTTTTAAATTATGATACATTTGCACAAATTGCTTTCTAGCCATCCTTCTTCAGATCTTAACTGATGTCAGTATTTAACCAAAATGGATTTCTGTTGCCATTTTCTACTCACTATACACTTTACACTCTTCAAGACTAAACAATCTGTTGGCAGAATATGCATTTTCCAGAAGGTCATATATTCATTCCTTAGAGAAACTGTTAACTGTAAAAAATATATCTTAAAAGGTTCTACGCATCTCTGGAATATCCCTAATAAACTAAGGACAATTGTTTTTTGTTTAGCATCATAACATCTCATCTGTAACAATAACAAAATCCTAATTTGTACTTCCTAAACATGTTTTACTTGATTAGTAAGTCCCAGACCACCTCAGTTCTTCATTATTACTAATCTTTTCCAAGAAAGTCTAAGCTTCTTGCCCTCGCAGGTAAAATCAATCATTAGATTTCTAAGTGCTATTAGATATTTCTGTGTGGTCATCACAGGAAAGCCTAAAATGTGAATAGCCATAGAGGTCATCACTATGTCTTCAGATGAGTGACTTGAATGCATTTGTCAATATTCATCTCATACAGCCATCAAACCTATGCCCCATTAATGACTGTATATATTTCCAATTCATAAATGCAGATTATTTTGAAATAATGGCAATTTCAAGAAGCATTTAATTGCTGAAATGGCGGGCTTACAACTCTTGTTAAGTGGAGACCACGAAATAAAAGATTTTGAGTTTGTATGTTACATCAGTGCTGACTGTTTTTCCAGAGACCCACATCAGGAAATGGAAAACAAACTCCCTTTTTTTTACACATTTTGTGTTTAAACTGTATGCTTATTCATATTTACAAAAGAAAGAGAGAACAGACAATTAATACCTTTTCTTTTCTAACCTTATTTTAAAGGGAATGGTGTGCTTTGAATTCCGTGGCAGCTTTCCGAGCTTTGCCATTATGATGAGATAATTAGTAATAATCTCTGCAGCTGGGGGAGAAGCCCTGCAATTTGATCAGAGAATATAAGAGAATGCTTCAGAAACAGTCAAAAAGGATCAAATAGGAAGGTGTTATAGAGGTTAAGGAAAGAGAAAAAATGGGAATGTGAGTTGCAGTTAAAGGTGAGAAGATTAAATACAGACATCAGAGAGGAAGAAAGAGAGAGAGAGAGTGATGGCTCTAGAAGAGTACTGTGAAGTGGGATGTGGACCTAAATTCTATAGAAAGGCTGAGTAAGGGTGTGGAAAGGGAAAGCCTGATGCCTAGGGTTAACAGCAACACTAGGCAGAAATATTTCAGTGGGAAAACACATTCCTGGAATAAGTGCCCTACAGCAAATAATTGTAAAAAAATAAGTATAAATGTCTGCTCTATAGTGTTAAGTACAGCCAGAGTCCTGCGTGCTTTTGTCTAGAATTTCTAGCTTTTTAATTAATTCCACAACCCCTATTTGCATCCATGTCCCCCCACCAGTAAAATGAGATAATAATACAGCTTTACAATATAAATTGCAGCACTGAACAGCAACCACCACAGACTGCAGAGATACAAAGCTACTCTGTTCTAAGCAGTCTTTTGTAAAGCAGTGTCTTTGTTATTTTAAATGTATTTTAAAGGCAGAAGAAACATATAGCAGATACCTGTGTGTTTCATAGATTCATAGATTGTTACTAGGCTAACGATCCAAGGGGCCTTTCTAAGCCTAGCAAAGTTTATTGGAAAGAATAATGATGTCCTGTATCCCAACTGGACATTTAGGACCAGGCTTTTATAACCTACCTTTGTCAGTAATGGACATGGGTGCCAAGTCTGGTGTAAATTTCCTGTTCTCCGTCCACTGGTCTAGGTTGCACTTAAACAGAGTAATGGATGAACACAACTTCACATGCATGGGAAGCATGTTCCATAGGAGGGGCAGTTTCTGGGAGACATATCTGTCTCTCTAACATGTTCTGTTTAAGTCACAAACAAAATTCAAATCCCTAGACCTTGTATTTCTGGTACCCTTTGACTTACAAATATGTAGGAGATTCATAAATGTGGGGTTTGCTGATGCCTTGTAAGCCAGGCATAGATCACCCCTCAGCAATCTATAGGAGACTGGGTAGAGGGAAAGGGCTTTAAGGTGATGTGCATAAGGCAGGTGTGTTATGCCTTGTATTCTTTTTGTAAGGAACCTCTGATCTATATCTCACCAGGTAACAGTATAGCCACCCTTGAGGAATTGCTATCCTGGGCTTCATCTAAAATCCCATTTGAAATTATAATACTAGGTGATCTAAATACAGATTGGCAAACAAAACACTCTGTGATAACTCAGTGTCTGTCTTCTTCATAATAAGCATGCCCACAGTGATATTCTCCTTCTAGTGTATGAGCTGTTGCCCACTAAGATCCCATCCTACCCCCAATTCTCCAGCAACCCCCATTCCATTCCATTTATAGGACCTCTTCTTCATCCAGAACTGCATCTACTTCCCAGCTCTCTTAAAGGCATGCACATAACTAAAGACATATCCCAGTCACACCGATACCCATATAACTCCTAAACCATCAGTCTGCAATTACAAACTAACTTCTTTCTTCCCTCACTTCTCTCACTGTGTTTTCTTTTAACAGAATGTACCCATCACTATGTCTTTCTCCCCCAACACATCTAATCACTTAAATTACTCCACTCTCATTTCCTTGTACTATTTTCATCAACTACAGTCCTCTCACTGTCCTTATTCTCCACCCGAGCAATCCTCCCCTGCATCACACTCTTACATATTCATACCACACATCACACTATTACACATTCATACCACACATCACACTATTACACATTCATACCACACATCACACTATTACACATTCATACCACACTTCCACTCTTACACATTCATACCACACATCACACTATTACACATTCATACCACACATCATACTCTTACACTTTCATACCACACATCATTTTATTTTTCATTTTATTTTATTTTACATTTGTTAACCGGGAAAGTCCGACTGGACACATATCCATTTTTAGCAGAGTCCCGGGGAGAAAAGCTCCAGTAGCATGTCATGAAGAAATTGCACAAGAATATCATACAAAGATATAGGTTCCATAGAAACATAAGTTATATATAGATTAACAATTCCTTTAGTAAAGTCAGCATACAGCATTCTAGTAGTAGGGTTTATATAGAATATAAAATATAAACACAGGAAAAAACATTTTTTTTTGTCTTTCTAAATTATGAGCTCTCTCAATATTTTGTTACAGAAATAACCAGTGATTATTAAGCTTTACAGTGAAAGGAATTAGGGGACCTTTAGTAGAATCCTTGAACATGGTATTGGTGCATATTAACCTGGGGAGTAGCATGAATAAAGCCAATTGTTTGAGAAGTGGGTTCGTACTATTACACATTCATATCACACATCACACTGTTAAGTATTCATACCACACATCACACTCTTACACATTCATACCACACATCATATTCTTACAAATTCATACCACACATCATACTATTACAAATCATACCACACATCATACTCTTACACTTTCGTACCACACATCACACTATTACACAGTCATACCACACTTCAGACTCTTACACATTCATACTACACATCACACTATTACACATTCATACCACACATCCCACACTTACACATTAATTTCACACATCACACTCTTACCCATTCATACCACACATCATACTATTGCACATTCATACACACACTATAAGTCAACATGACATACATTTGCTAACACTCTTCCTGTTATGTTTTCTGGCACATATCACATCACATCACATCACTCACCACTCAAAAAACTCTCTGCCCCAGCAATCTGCATATACTAAACACCTCCTGGAACTTCACCAACTAACACCTCCCAGAACTTCACCAACATTAATTTCCTAGTACCTCATACCTAAGCCAGCCATCTTACATTTATTTGTTTAAATGCAACTACATAAAGCTGTATCCAGTATCCAAATATCAAATTCAAAAATAAAACTTAAGTACAAATACCACATGATATGTGCATCACCCTAACACTAGGTGCTGACATACACCCAAATCCAAGCCCTAGTCACCCTGGAACTGATGCTAACTCCACACCCTCTCTCTTCCTCATCACAACCACAGCCATACTCTCCCCTTGGTTATTGTCTCTTTCACATCAGTCTGAGAAGTGCCTATAATAAACTCCCTGAACTTCATGCCCACATAACACAGTATTCTCTAGATATTCTACCTATTACTAAAACCAGGCTATGCAAAATAACTAAAGATACAGCACCATTCGATTAGAATGAGTTATTAAAAACCTAAACAGGTGAACCTACCATTTTAGGTAGAAATGCCCTCCATCTTTCTTTAACCACCCCCAACTCCAACATTCTGTAACTCAGAAACCCTTATAACACTACTCAAAATAAACAAACACAAGAACTTAGCAATCATATGTACATATATCTCACCAGGTAACAACACAGCCACCCTTCAGGAATTGCTTTCTGTACCTCATCCAAAATCCCATTTGTAACTGTAAGTCTAGGTGATCTAAATATAGACTGGCAAACAATACACTCTGAAATTCCTACTAGCACTATGCAGCTCTGTACTTTTACCAAACTAATTACCTCTTCAACTAGATATAATAAAGCCATAGGTAGACAATCTACCTAGAGTAGATTCTAGCATCTTCTCCAGAGCTAATCTTTGACTCTGGCACCTTATGTGGCAGCATTAAAGACTGTCAACCAGTTAATACTGAGACAACTTCAAAGGCTAGCTCTAATATACATGTCTTTAGTCAGTGAAGAAAACTACTTTCAACAGAGCTTTAGTAATACTCTAAAAAACATATAATTGGAAATCACCTTGGGCTGTTCCAGTAGTTGGTGTGGTAAAAGTATTCAGTAATGTTTTCATAAAAACACTTGACTCGATAACCCAATCCAGAACTAGGAAAGTGAAATCCAACCCAGTTCCATGGTTGGTAATTGAACCTCTGCACAAAATGCAGTGAGACAAAGTTTGGAAGGCCTGGAAAAAACAAAACAGCTGTCACCTTCAAAAATTTTAGACAATTGAAGAAACCAAACTAAGCACCTGATTAAAAAAGACAAGAAAAACTACAATTCTACACTCCAAAAGTTAAACTTTAATAAGCTAAAGACATTCTAGAACTCTATTAACAACTTGTTACAACCAGGGCAAACCACACAGCTGACTCCAAGCTTGCAAACACAAAATAGTAGTAGAATAGTAAACCAATGTAATATCAATTTAATTGAACTAGTCAAATCTATAATCAGCAACGCTGCAGCCCAAATCTGAACTCTGTCACAATGCCAAAAATTTGCCGAAACACTTCTCTTTCTAACCAATCTGTACTGCAACTATCAAAAAATAATGTCTTAAGACTGAGACCTACCACATCTACACCTGGAAGCCTTCCAGGTGAGTACCTAACAATTTCAGCTGATGCCATAACCTATCGCATATCCATTCTGATAAATTGGTCCATCTCTGAAAATGTTGTCCCATCCACATGAAAAAATGTTCTGTAATACCCCTGCACAAAGCATGCATCTCAACAGAATGTTTTAATTATAGAACAACAGCCATTCTGTCTCCATATCTAAGATACTGAAGAAATGCACATGTACTTAGCTTCTCAACTATTGATTAGAAAAAATCAGCTACTCTATCCCCTACTCAGCATGGCTTTAAGCCTCACAATGGTGCTACTTCTACTGTAAACCCACAAAGAAATTAAAGTAATCCAATCTCTACACTTTAAGTATACTTATCTAAAGCCTTAGCTTCTGTGTCCCATGAAAAACCTTTACTCATCTCTGTAATGTAGGACTAGCCAGCACCTATCTACATTGATTCCATAGTTACTTATCCAACAAGGGCACATGCAGTTAAATGGAAGCATGATATCTCTACTTTCCTCCCAGCAAAAACAGGAGTCCCACAAGGTTCTGTATTAGTTCCCTTGGTCTTTAAACTGCCAGAAATCAAGCCACTATAGTCAAGTCACTTATGACAATAACCCTGATCTGCTCAGCAAAAACACTAACAGAACTTCAAAGCATAACTTAACAAGAATTCTTCTCAATTGAATCTTGCCTAAATAAATCTTAACTCCTACTAAATTCCAATAAAACAAAATTGATATTATTTACTCCCCAACCCATCTCAAGACAAAAGACATCCTTTACTATTATCTCAAGGTCTAACAAGTTTATCGGGCTAAACTGCTAATCCTAGGTGTCATCATTGATGACCAGATGAAACTTGATCAACACATTAACCAAGCCAAAAGAAAGCACACCAGAAACTAGGCTCCTTATACAGAGTAAAGCCATTCATCACTGATGAAGCTGGAAAACATATAGCGTCTGCTTATTGCTTCTCCCCATTTTCAGTAACCTGCAAGCCACATCGCTGGCAAAGCTATAACAAAACTGCCAAACTTGCCACAAACCATCATTATCAGTCACACTACTGCCTAACACTCAGAAAACCTAACTGGCTGGAATTACCCCACTTCCTATCTTTGATGCAACTTGTTACCCTACACAAAATATTGCATAAGTCAGACAAATGTCAAAGCATAAAAAAAAAATCATAAAACTCTATTCCCCTGAAAGGCAGCTCAGATGAATAAACAAACCTGTGCTCGCACAATATAATCACACAATTCTGCAGAGGACTCTCTATACTCAAACAAAATTTCAAAAGTCTGGAACCAAGCCATCTAACCCTAAAAACAGACCAAGATGAAAATTCCTTCAACATACAATTAAAATATCACAAGGAGAAAATGGATCTTCTCCTGCATCACACCAGGCTGATTGCCATAATACCAACATATTTCATCCCTTCTTATCTCTAAAACAATCCTGGTTGTACTCCTTTATTTATTTCTAATTTCTCATTACAATAATTTCCTTCCACTTTCAGTTAAACTGTGTTTCCTTACTATTACTATCTTCCTAATGCAATGCTTCTCTCCTCTTTTTTACAGGACTTATTTTACAACACCAAGGACTATACTAAGATTAATGTATTCCCAGGAAGTAAACTTATTGCTGTTTGTAAAGTGTTTGTGTACAAATATCACCTTCTTATATGTGTATGTAATGCATTATGTTAGACGTGAATTATTGTACAGTATGTAATGCGTGACTTGTTTTTGTTTAATCTCTTTTATGCATAATCTTACACTGTGTATACTTCTCCAGTTTTTGTTTTAACTTTCATGATTGTTTTTAATGATTATACAATATGTGGAGCTTTTCTCCCCAGGCCTCTGCTGAAATTAGTTTCATGCTAAACCCAGTTAGACTATCCCAGTAAATAAAGGCAAAATAAAATAAAGTAGACAAGGATTAATTGGCCTGAAACTTTCATCTATCAGCATGTTCAAAGATTTGTAAATATCAGAGTAAAATAATTGTAATGAAATTAAGTAATTGTCCATTTCTTGCTGAGTGTAAACGTTTGAGGAAGATGTCTGATAAAAAAGCCTTCATTATATGACTTTGACAGCTTTTTAATGTTATTTGCCTTCTACAGTTTCTCACAACCATTTTTGACCATAGCCAGAACCACCATTATTTTGACTTAGTATATAAGGTCACAAAACTTTTAGGATACCCAGACCACACTAACAGACCATCTCCAGCCTGGTTCTCTCCCATTAAGTATACACTTTGTTGATAGATTCTTGGAGTCCCCAGTTCTTTTGCCATCCATGTAGCCTGTTTGCTCTGTAAGCCCCACAAGGTGGAGTTGAAGGTTGGGCAGTATACCTGGAGGTAGTGGAATATGCTTTAGCAGCTCACGTTTTGCTATTATCTGTGGCTGTCTGACTTTCCCTCATGTCATCTCACTGGCGTAATACCATGGAAGTCACTTGCTATCCCATGACACTTGCACTACTGCCTGCATGTACTATGTCCTGAGTTTACCTGTGCAGCGTCTGCAAGGTCTCACACCTTGAATGACAGCAGTATGTGGGATGCCCTTTACTGATTGCACTAACTTGGATACACTGCCTGTTTATCAAAAAGCACATTTAATGATCATGCACTTTTTGGAGTTCCTGCATGCAGCTGACAATCACCTACTATGTGGGGTTGCATCAACAGAGCAGAGAAGGGATTTATGAGATGCTTTGAATGGAGGCAACATCCATTGCCAGGCCTACCTACACCATTTGCATATGCCTTAATGGTTTGTGAAGCAACTATAATTTGAGGGATGAGTGAGTTACCTGCATCCCCATACTGCTGTTAGACAGGGCTTTTGATACCCATAACTTAATCCAGAAATTCTGCCATAGCTTAGGTGGTATGGAAAGGCTGTGAAAGCGACACAGCTCCATCCACACAGAGATGTGTTCTCACTTTTCCTGCACAAAAATTAGATGTATGAGTCTTGTGGGTCTAGTGTTAGCATTAGTCCTCCTGTGTCTGGCTGCCTATTCTCAGTATGTCAAAAAAACAACGCAGACAGTGGATTCAATAGAAAAGTTTACTGGTGCATCCGGTACCTCGGCTTTGAGATGAATTCAGGAGTGTTTCCTGTGGAGTGGTCTACATCATTGGATGTGACTGTGAACCAGTTCTTTGGTACACAGGTCAAACCAAAAGGGCGGTGAAAAAGCATATTATGGAACACTTAGGGGACATCAGAAATAAAAGAATGGACAGTCCAATAGCACATTATTTTTAAATAGTCATGATAATTCAGATGCCAGTTTCTTTTTTAAGTATCTTGGCTAAACCACATGATTGTCAAGGGGAAAATTTTTTAAACAATTTGTTAACTTTAGAAACCAAGGTTATTATAAATTTTAGCACTGTATATCCTAGGGGTTAAACCAGGAACTCAGTTTCAATGAATAAAGTTTGTATTTGTTTCTTCTATTCATATCAGGCACAAAGGTGTATTTTTATGTGTATGAAAATGTCACTTTAATTGTATTATAGGCAATTTTGTAACACAATCACGTATTAATTGAATGATTAAGTACAATATAAAAGAGTGTCATTTGGTGTAAAAGTTATTCTTTTGAAGGTGAAAGCCGAGGTACCTGATGCACCAGTAAACTTTTCTATTGAATCCACTGTCTGCGTTGTTTTTTTGATAGTTGGTCGGTAGTTCATTTGTATTTATTGGTATTCTTAGCATGTCCCCACACCCACTCCCTCAGGACAGATGAGTGTTGTTTTTCTCCCTACTGTGTGTCAGCTCAAACAGGATACCCATACCATTAATCGAATTCAAGTCTTATGAGTTGTAGTCATGGTTTTGCCCTTTCTGTGCCTGCGGAACTGCCAAAGCTGAAGAATCAGTTTTACGGCAAATAATTGCAAACTTTCCTTTGCTGGAAAAGAAATCATAGTTATGTTCCTGTTTCAAACTAAAGAAAATCCCAGCCAACATGTTATTCAGTATGCTTGCCTGATTTATGTTAGTATTTGTCTTACATAAGTAATTAAAAAATAAGAGTCAAAGGAGATTACACCTACAGATGTAATTTTTATTGAACTTTATTTATGTTGCACTTGTGACACATATATATATATTATATTGCTTTAAGAAGTCATTTACATAGCAATATTAATCAACATGAGAATGGTAAGACAGTTTGAGTAGAGTCTGGTACTTTATGTTGAGGAGATGATTGAATGTTCTATTGTTGTGGCAGTATTGTCAGTAATTGAGTCATAAATAAACCCTGTCATGTGACCCCAGATCAAAACAGAAAAAGAAAGTCAATTAGGACTTTACGCTTTTATGTTATCGTTACACTGATGCTTACCATTTTGAAAAGTGCATATTTGTAATTAAACACCTGAATGTTAGCATTTCAGAAACTAATCAGAAAATTGATGCTGTAACAGTGCCCATTCATGAACATTTTCATTTAGGTCTTTTAGTCAGCTAAGAACCTTTGCACAGTCTGTTTTTAGCAGTGCTCTAGGGGCTTTGATTTGATAAAGTGACTTGCTTTGAATCACACTGTATGCAAACAGAGGTCACGGGAATGAACCTTGTAAAAGAATGGAAAGGGTTACTGACGCTACATAACTTAGGCACTTCTACAGGGCAGCACTCCAGTTCAGTAACTAATTAGCTAGCAGTAGGGTTACCGTAACGTACGTAGCTACACTGACTGTGTAACTGAATTTACTTTCAGACATCTTTTGATTGTCATTTTATTTGTTAATTGGGTAAACAAAGCAGTCCACTACAGGTTTTCTTTTAGCCACAAAGCTTATGGTATAAAAAATAAAACTCATTTATTATAAATGGCAGAAAGTATCACAAGTTGAGTTGCATCACACAAAAAAAGCTGTCAAGTTCAAGACTGGGGGTCTGTAAGTTGACATCTCAACAAAAAGCCCCCTTAGATGATGAACATGATCCCCTTAGTCCTTATCTGGGATAATATGATGTGGAACAGACTGCAAATCTACTGTGGGTCTGTTTTACATGTGAACTGTGTACTGCCTCAGTCAATATATGCTCCTCAGAGACAGGTCTAAACTGGTGCCCACCCCTGCTGAAGCAGAGATCTGATTACTATTCCTACCAAATCTCATTAAAAGAGAAAACAAATTAAACATTCAGGTTGTTAGAACTACAGTGGTTACAGTAAACCCTGCCCAAACTGTGATTCTCTAACTGCATTGAATATATGTATATATTTTTTATTGAATTGTATTTATGTTGCAGATGTTCATCGTGTTTCACTGTTGCAGTCATCACTGTTGGGTTCTTCCTGCTGGCAGGCACCCCTCGATTGGCCAGAGTCCCAAAGTCTGGGTCTGACGTCGGCTGAGGTCGCTCCTTCCCTGACGTCAGAGCGCCAGGGATATAAAAGCCTCAGCCGACGTCATTTTCCTCAGTCTTTCTTGCTGCGCAGTGCCCGAAGCAAAGCAGTTTGCAAGTGCCGATCGGCCAACTCCTTTTCACTTTTGGTGATTTATCTGAGGAACTTCTTCTTCTTAAAGCTAAGTACCCCGTTGGGGAAACTTTTTTCTTGCTCCAGTCCGATGTCAGGAAAAAGTTAATAATTGTATTTCTTGTGGGAAGCAAATACCTCATAAGGATTTTCATTCATACTGTATCCCTTGCCTAAGCCCTGACCACGATGTAGCTAGTTGTAGATTTTGTGCTAGATTTAACCAATGCACTGTTAAGCGCAGGTACGATTTTGCCTTCCATTATTTGGGAGAAGATTTAACTACAACATGTCATCAGATTCTTATCCGTCCGGAGCATATAAATGGCGCAAAGATAAAGACAGGCATCCAAGGTCCAAAACGGATGACATTTCTCTACCAGAGCCAGTTGCTGGTTCGTCGGTCGTCAGTGAGGCGCTTTCGCAGCCCCTGTCATCCGCCACTTGTGAACCGCTTGCCTATACCGACTCCCACGAGGAGCTGATGAGGCCTTCAGAATTTCAAGGGACCGGACCTTTGGATAATGCCCCCTCAGATGGGTCCGGAGCCGCTGTGCAGGCACCGGCTTCTGAGGGGGTTTTCAGGCCTACACAGCTTCATGTAAAGTTGGCTTCAGTTTTAAAGACAAAGACTAAGGCTCCAGCAAAGACAAAGAAACAGGCACAGGCCTCTTCAGTTCAGAGCCCTAGACCTCAGGGACAGATGCTTAAAATGGCCGAAGACCTGTTGACTATGATCAGGGGTTCCCATCCCCCTCCTGACAAAAGGCCTAGGCAAGAGCCAGATTATGATTCATCAGATCAAGTTTCAATTTCTTCTGCTTCTTCCTCTCAGCGGGATTATTCCTTCCCTCCTTATGAGGATTCTGATGCTGAAGAATCCCTTCCTTCAGCTTCTCCTCCTGAAGATTATTCTTTTGGGGAAACCTTGCATGAAATGAGAGAGCATTTCCACTGGGAAGGGCAGGAATACTTTGAATCCAAGAGAAGGCTTAGAGATTTTCTTCTTCTCCCCCAGCATAGGCCCCTGGCTATCCCCCTGTCTTGGACATTGTGGATGATGTTTTTACAGAATCTACCCTCTTTCCTGATTCTTTTCCTCCCGCTCCTGTCAAACCTGATAGGTATTATAGGGTTCCAGATTGTCACAAATTCCTTTTTAAAAATTCTTCAGCTGATCCAGAAACTATTTCTCAGAGCCCTAAGGGTGTTAAAGCGGCCTCTGCTAAGAACCCTATTCCCTCTGACCGAGAGTCCAGAGCCTTGGAAAGATGGGGCAAAAACGTTTATACTTCTGCTACATTGTCTATTAGAGCTTTGAATTGTCAATTTCATATGTTGAAATATCAGCAATACCTTTTGTCTGTGTTGAAACAAAAGATGTCAGCTGTTTCTGGTTATGCAGAAAATAAGGAGTTACAGGATTTATTGCACGCTATTGAGCAGGTGGGTAAACATACCCTGCACTGTGGTTTTGATTCTTTGGAGGCTTCTTGCAGGGCTGCAGCAACTGGCACAGTTATTAGAAGGCATGCTTGGTTAAGGGAGCAAAGTTTGCCAGATGAGGTTAAGGCCAAACTGTTGGATGTCCCTCTACAGCACAATGTTTTGTTTGGGGCCAAAGCCGAGGAGGTATTAAAGAAAGGAAGATAAGGCCAAATCTATGCAGATGGTTAAAGATTTTCTACAGGTGCAACCACCTAGATTTAGCAGGAACTGGCCAGCTAAGCCTTGGTCCTTTCTGACCTCGGACAGATCCCAGAGAGGCAGATACAGGCGTGCCAGAGGAAGAGGACAGGCCCAGACCTCTTTCAGACCCAGGCAGTGGAGTGCTCCTTCTCCCAAGAGTGGAGAAGATAGATCACAACCTTACAGGAAACAGTCTTTATGACTCTCCTTTATTAGCTCCAGGGGCTCCTCTCCTGGAAGCACCTTTGGGAGGAAAAATTTCTCTTTTTTATCACAATTGAAGCCGCATAACCCAAGACGAATGGGTTCTGGACATAGTTTTAAGAGGTTACAAGTTTAATTTCCATACCTTGCCAAAACCGAACGGATGGCCAGACCTGCCAAAGCATCAATGGGCAGAGACTCAGAAGCAAGTTCAGTCCCTCATGGCTATGAGGGCCATAGTATTAGTACCAAATGCAGAAATAGGGCAATGTTTTTATTCAAGACTTTTCTTGGTTCCCAGGAAGGAAAACTCATGGAGACCAATCCTGGACCTTTCCATGCTAAACACCTTTCTGAATATACCAAAATTCAAAATGCTCACTCTGCAGCAGCTGCTGCCCATGATGAGCAAGAACGTTTGGATGGTGACTTTGGACTAGAAAGAAGCTTACCTCATATAAGGCAGGAATGCAGAAGGTATCTCAGATTCAAAGCAGACTTGAAGCATTACCAGTTCTCTGCGCTGCCCTTTGGCTTATCTACTGCACCCAGGTTCTTTACCAAGTGCCTGGCACCAGTAATGGCATTCTGCAGACAGAAGGGAATTAAAATATACCCTTATCTGGACGATTGTCTCATTCAAGCGGACAACAAGGAGACTTTACTTCAGCATCTGGATTTTGTGCAGCATCTACTCAGGTGTCTAGGGTTTACAGTGAATCTAAAGAAATCAAACCTGGTACCCACTCAACAGATTATTTTCCTGGGCGCTCTTTTGAGCACTACAACCCAGATGGCTTACTTGACACCAGACAAAAAAGTGCAACTGGCTTCCTCTTTCAAAAACCTGGCTTCAAAGAGTCAGCTCACTGCAAGAAAAATTCTGCAGGCCTTGAGTTACATGGCATCCTGCATTCTGCTAATACCATATGCAAGACTGCATATGAGGAAAATACAGTAGTACCTCAAGAGTGTATGGTCTCAGCATTGCCACAGTTTGGAAACAGTGATCACAATTTTGCCTTGCCTCCAGCGGGAATTTCTTTGGTGGGCCGAGGCCTGTCTCCAGAACAAGGGAAAGCCTTTCTGTCCTACTCCAGCCAATCAAGTGATAACGACGGATGCTTTGGACTATGCATGGGGAGCCCACATGCAAGGGAATTGTCTTCAGGGTGCCTGGGCAGAGGACCAAATGCACCTGCACATAAATTTGAAGGAAATGCTAGCTGTACAGAATTCTCTGACAGCTTTCAAGGATCTTATTCTACCGGGGCAATTACTGATAAAGACAGACAACACTATAGTGATGTGGTACATAAACAAGCAGGGAGGCTCCCACTCTTACCCCCTGTGCAGACTGGCCATGACTCTGTGGAACACAGCACTGGCCTACAAGGTAGATTTACAAGCTCAATTTCTGCCAGGAAAAGACAACTCTCTGGCAGGCAGTCTAAGCAGAAACCTCTCAGATCCACACGAATGGATGTAGGATGTTCAGATATTCAGGATGATAACAGAGGCATGGGGGTTCCTGGAAATAGATCTCTTTGCATCCCCCCAAAACCACCAGCTGCAAACATTCTGCATGAGGACCTACTACGAACGGGCATGGAAAGTGGATGCCCTCTCATTCATTTGGAAAAACCTCTCAGTGTATGCTTTTCCTCCATTGCCTCTTCTACCAAGGGTACTTCTGAAGATCAAACAGGACAAACCAAAAATGATTCTACTGGCTCCCAACTGGCCTCGACAATTCTGGTACTCAACCCTGATGAATTTGGTTCAGGGTCCGCCCTGGATTCTACCACAAATTCCACATCTACTGTCTCAACAAGACGGCCGGATCCTGCACAGCCATGTCAAAACTCTGAATCTAGCAGCCTGGCGGATCCAGGGGCTATAAGCAATTCTACCCTTACCAAACAGGTAATGGATGTAATTCTTGAAGCTAGAAGACCCAGCACCAGGAAATCTTATGCAGGAAAATGGAAAAGATTTTGCATCTGGAATCAGGCCCAGGGTGTTGATACTACAGTTCCAAACATTCCTCTGATTTTACAATACCTAACAGAGATGTTGCATAAGGGCCTATCTTTTTCATCTATCAAAATACATGCCTCGGCTATTTCTGCACACTACAATACGGATCCTCCAATTTTTTCTCATCCGTTACTTAAACAATATCTCAGGGGGGCAAAGAATATAAGGCCCCCTAGAAGAGCTCCAGTTCTCGCTTGGGATCTCAACTATGTTTTGGAAAAGCTAACTCTGCCTCCTTTTGAACCTGCGGCTACCACAGATTTAAAGTTTTTATCATGGAAAACTGCTCTTCTTTTAGCAATAACCTCTGCCAGAAGAGTTTCTGAATTGCAAGCACTCATGGCTGTGGAACCCTTCATTATTTTTCATCAGGACAGGGTTTCCCTGAGGAATAACCCCACTTTTATGCCTAAGGTGGTTTCTAAAGTAGCCTTGAATCAGACTATTCATTTACCTACTTTCTATCCTAATCCTCAAAATGAAGGAGAGAAACTTTTACATTCTTTGGACATACACAGGCAGCTTCGCTTTTACCTGGACAGGACCAAGATTTTTAGGAAAACTGACCAATTGTTTGTAGCCTATGCTGCTACATCACAGGGGAAAGCAATCACTAAACAAACTATTTCTAAGTGGATTGCCCACTGCATCAGGTTCTGTTACTCTCATCATGGCAAACCAGTTCCTATTAACATTAGGACACATTCTACCAGAGCTGCTGCTACTTCAGCAGCCTTCCTCAGTGGAGTTCCTACCAAGGAAATCTTAGAAGCTGCTACTTGGAGTTCTGTGCATACCTTTTCTAAGCACTACAACCTCCCTCTCTACTCTAAATCTAGGGCAGGCTTTGCCTCTGCAGTCCCGCAGGGCCTTGTTTCCGCCCCTTCTGTACCATCTCCAGCCACCCTTTCTTAGCTTTGGGATTCAACCCAACAGTGATGACTGCAACAGTGAAACATGATGAACATAGTACAGTTGTGTACTCTTACCATAAATGTAGATGTTTGAGTGTGTTCACTGTTGCAGTCTGGGTTACCCTCCCTCCTATCCCCTCTTTTGCTGTTTTTATGAGTACTGTCTGTGTTTCTTTAGCACTACTCTTCCTCTGAGGTATATTTGCTGGTGATTTTTGGTTATGTTCTAGTTTGATGCATGCTTATTCTTCTGACTAAGCTATTGGCCTTTTGTTTTTGGGGCACCTGACATCTGGGGCAAGAAAAACTGAGGAAAATGGTGTCGGCTGAGGCTTTTATACCCCTGGCGCTCTGACGTCAGGGAAGGAGCGACCTCAGCCGACGTCGGACCCAGACTTTGGGACTCTGGCCGATCGAGGGCTGCCTGCCAGCAGGAAGAACCTAACAGTGATGACTGCAACAGTGAACACACTCGAACATCTACATTTATGGTAAGAGTACACAACTATACTTTGCATAGCTCTCAATGATCACCTCCTAGTTCCAGAGTCAGGTAGAGAGCCAAAAAATAATTTGCCCCAAATCAGGGACACTTTTTTAAATTTTGGAAGCACTGGCACAGAAAGATAACAAACAGGACATGAATTAGCATGCAGTTTCAGAAGTAAAAGTCTGTAATTGTAATGATTATCAATATTTATTAATGTAATGGTTTGCTCCTTCTCAAAAATTACCATGTTCAGGAGGGGCCTGCACAATTTAGAGCCAAAATCCAGGAATGTCCCAGGAAATCAGAAATACTTGAGAGGTATGTGCACCTGTGATGTTTTATAATTTATGTCCGTGTATGATTTGTAATAGATATCCATATAGATATTTATTTATTCTTCTCTAAGCAGATTAATCCCACTATGCTAGTAGTCGCTTTTCATTTGGCACCCAAAGTGGTATTTATATTATTGGGGAAATTTGGCCAGGGCATCAGGGAACTTCCCCCTATTCTTTGCGTACAGGGACTCAATTTGCTGTTACACTTCCTGACTTCCGGTCTAGTCACAAAGGTGGCTTAGGGAAGCAGGGAGTCTAAAATCAAACATGAAGGAGGAAGAAGGTGTTTTTCGTGTTTTGGATCAGAGAAAAGCTGTTAATCGAAGAGCTGAAAAGTCAAATATGGCAGAGAATGAATCAGAAGTTATGCAGAGTGAGGGGAATGGAGAAGGGAGAAAAGAAATGGAGGAGAGTTGACTAAAAGGCAAAAAGAGGTTGAAGTAGATATGGTAGATTCGGAGGAGTTATTTCAGCAAAATTTGTTTGCAGCAGATTCTACAGCACCTGAGTGTATTGTTACAACCCTCCAGTTGGGGGAGGGGTTATGAGATGTTTATTTGAAAGAGTTAATCGAACAGAGTGAACCAGATAGTGAAAAGGCAGTGTCATGGAGCGATATAATGGACAGAATTCAAGAAGAGGTTCAGGAAATAAGGAAGGAAGAAAAGAAATCGTACACACAAATGGTGAGAGAAGGTGAAAGAAGAGATGAAAGCGGAAGTAAGAAGAAAGTATTGGGTGAGAGTAAGTAGCAGAATGGAAAAGGAACAAAGGAACTGGACAGGTATGAAATATGAGACAGCATAATTTCACCGCTGGGTATTGATTCCAAAGAGGTAAGAGCTTTTATTTGTATTAATAAATTGTGACTTTATTTTGAGGAGGCACAGTAAATGGGGGAATTCTTAGAATAATATGAAAAGAGAAAGAATAAAAACCCGCAGAATGTGTATGTTGTGCTGGCATTTAACAGAGAAGCTAAAAAAGGATATTTATAGAATTTTGAACTGAAGTTAAAAGAGATGATTTAAAAGACTATTTAAAAATTGTGTGTAGAGATGTAATGGACATTACAAAGATCTATGATGATAGAGGTTTATGGACTTGGGGATGGGAATGCGATATTATATTAAAAATACAAAATGACAAAATAATGCATTTGCCAAGTATAATTAATGTGGAAGGGAATAATGGATTAGTTAGATACTCGGGACAACCAAAGACATGTTTTTTTATGGTGAAGATGATCATTTAATTAAAAATTGTAATCGAGGAAATGTTTTATTGTGGTAAAGTTGGTCATGAAGTAAAAATGTGAGCAAAAATGTTTAAAGTGTGAAAAAATAGGACATTCATGGATAGGCTGTAATGCTACAGAAAATTATACACAGGAAACAAACTCAGTCCAAGATAGGGAGAGTGTTTTAGTAGCTAATACAGAAGAAGCACAAAAAGAAAAAAATGAAAGAGAAAGATATAAGAATGGAAGTAAATGAATGTATGAGGGAAAGAAAAGGAAAAGAAGGTGAGATGGAGGACGAAGTAAGTAGTTTTAGTGACGAAGGGGGTGACAAATGGATAAGAGTTAATAGTAAACGAACCAAAGGAAATGAAAACGGAGCTCCAACAGTAGAACAAGATGTATTAACCAACAGCAAAGTAAAACAATAAGCGAATTGACCTAGGTTTCGTCCCACCTTGGACTTCTTCAGAATAAACAGATGATCAAATATCCTGAATATATATGTAAACCAAAACTCCACCCTCTAATTATTCAATTAAACATTTAAAAAAACCCCGAACAATATTTAAAAACACTAAAATTTACACACGTAATGAAAAAACTTAGACAAAATAACTGTAACAAATATATATGTGTATATACTTAACCAAAAAATATATGTAATAAAAAATATATAATAAATAATAAAATTTATATATATATATAGATATATATATATATATATATATATATATATGTGTGTGTGTGTACAGGAATATACAAAAAAAAATATATATATATATACAAAAATATATATATTTCAACTTTTTACCTTTTGTCCAATATATGCTTCAACTTGAGTATAGGCTTAATGGTGATGTAATCATTGACGCCAGGGTAGTTTTGTGCATCCAATTGGATTTGCCATCTCAACTCACAAATGTCCAAGTGTATATCTAAAGTCCTACCCTGTACATCACATTTAATTTTTTGTAATACACAAAATTTGAAAACATGACCACTATTGCCCATAATATGTTTTGCTAAAGCATTAGTGGATTTTTGATGCCTAATGTCTAAATTATGCTCTCTAATTCTCTCTCTAATGTGTCGACTAGTTTTCCCTATATAGAAAACCGAACAATCCTGGCATTTTGCCATGTAGACCACGTTTTTTGCAAAACAGTCAAAATGCCCCTGAATAGTTATATGATGATTATTAACAGTAAATCTTTCACCTGTGGTTAAAATATATGAACATGTGGAACATCTTCCACATTTAAAATTACCCGATATTCTATTATTAAATAATTCTTCTCCACGGGAAGAGCTCTCAAATATATTTTTCAAAGACAAATCCTTTTTGTAAACAAAATTTGGACATTTGTCTATTTTTGCCCACACATTTTTGTCCAGTTTTAATATGTCCCAATTTTTATTTATCATCCATCTAATCCATTGGGCATCCATATTATAGGTGAATAATTAGAGGGTGGAGTTTTGGTTTACATATATTCAGGATATTTGATCATCTGTTTATTCTGAAGAAGTCCAAGGTGGGACGAAACCTAGGTCAATTCGCTTATTGTTTTACTTTGCTGTTGGTTAATAAATCTTGTTCTGCTGTTGGAGCTCCATTTTCATTTCCTTTGGTTTTGTCGGTGTGTCTTGGTTCCTGGTTTCCATTAATAGTAAAAGAAGTTCTATTGGGAAAAGAGTGAAAGATAGAAAATGCAAATTTAAAAATATAGGTATAGGGGGAAACAAAAAAGGATAGAAGTAACAGAAATGTTTCCACAAAGTGAGAATCCTAGCCATTAACACAAATAATATAAAGAATGTTTAAAGAAGACTAGGAGTGTTTGAATGGTGTAGAATGTTAGATATGGACCCTACATTATTAATAGACATAAGAATACCAACAGAAAAAGAAAGAATACAAGTTAATGGGTTATGGAAAGGCAAGGTTATATCGAACTTAGGAGATGAAAAATGCTCAGGCGTTGCAATTTTATGTAAAGACTGTATAGACATTCTGGGTTATACCCTAGTATTATTTGGAAGAATAGTAATATTAGCTATAAGATGGACGAACCAAATATATAGGGTGATTTCACTTTACACATATACTTTATACTACTATACTTTACAAAGGCAAAGAGAGATTATGTTTAGAAAAATACTTGATTATGTGAGTGTAAATATGCAAATGACAGTAGCAGGAGACCTCAGTTGTAATTTAGAACATACGTGAAAAGAAGAGGCACATGTGAAAGTTATTTGAAATATGATCAAAAGTGGTAAAATGTACATATGGAAAAACAAACAATGGACTTACAAACGGAATAATCTGAGAACTGAAACTGATTATTTTATAATATCAGAGAGTTTAAGCATATTACATCAAGGAGTTAAAATTATAGGTTTTTAAGAACATGTAGCAGTCAGGATAGAGATTCAGGAAAGAATAGGCTATATAAAATAGATAAAAAGAATTAATGATTGAGAGCTAAAGGAGTATGTAAAAGAAGTAATACATCAACTATGGTTGGATCATATAAACAGGAGAGGATTTTATGAAGATTGGACAAGTTGGTGCATTAGTTTAAAAGAAAAAATGTAAAAAGTCCCTCTGGAATACTGTTACACTTAGATGCTACAGTTTTGTTTCATACTTGGTGTCTCTTTGTCTTGATAACTGTTAAACCACACTTTGTTATTTTCATGGTTTGCTTGCTTAATGGAACCCCATGCTTCCCTTCTGCTATTGATTATTATGGCCTATGTAGAGGACTTTGCACTAATCTGTACTGAATCGTAGTCACCATGTATGTACTTATCTTTGTTGTTTCTTTAAGTCTTTTGCTAGGCTCATACCAACATTGACCACTGTGACTCTTGGTCCTATCTGTGACAGTATCCCTTTATTATGTCCAAGACGTATTGAGAATCACTGGGCTCAGTACTGAACTTTACAGTACACCCCTGTTCAGGTTAATATCCCTTATAGAATGCATTTTATCACTATCCTCTGTGTCCACCAATCTAACCACATTATTGCCCGCCATGCCTTTTTTTTCTCATGTCCACAACCTTTCAGCCCTACTCAGCAGCCTTTTGTATATTATGAAATTAAAAAGTTTGTTAAAATGAAAGTAGACGACATCTGCTAAATTTCCTTCCTTTGTAACTTAGTCCTTAAACTGAATTTGTCTGGATTAACTTGATCTTGAAGTTGGCTGTCCCTCAGGAATGGAGCCAGTCTCTCCCCCTGTTATTTTTCCATCACCACTCTCATAACTGAGGTTAGGCTTATTCCTTTTTACTAACCAGGGCTTCTTCTGCTTCCCTGCAGTAATTTAGCCTTTACATATTCACCTGGTCATTTCGCCAAAAGCCTGTGATCCAAATACTTGTACAGAGGCTTTGCTAAAAAGATGAAGTTACTCAGAATTTTGGAGAACAATGCATCCAGACCTCCTAGCTTTGTGGCAAGTCTAGGCTATGAAACAGATGATAAAAGCTGAAATGGTGGCTGGAACACTGAAAACCAGGTTGGGGGATGACGCAAGTGAGTGGTCAATGCTAGTTTACCTATCAAAGTGATCAGGATTGATGATTCAGGTTAGCCAGTTGCCACCAACTAAGTGAAGGCTTGGAAGGCATGAAGTGGCCAGGACTGAGGGTGTGGTTTGAAACTACCAAGGTGATGACACTAATCTTCATTGTTGTATGTATGTGAAAGCTGGGGGTAGTAGCTG
This sequence comes from Protopterus annectens, assembly GCF_019279795.1. Taxonomy (NCBI): domain Eukaryota; kingdom Metazoa; phylum Chordata; order Ceratodontiformes; family Protopteridae; genus Protopterus; species Protopterus annectens. The sequence goes on from NC_056733.1 coordinate 12,906,922, forward strand.
CCCTCCCCCAGTGATGTGAACACTCATGTCAACAGTGAATGTGGTTAGAACTAAAGAAACACCTTCTTGCCAGTGTCAGCACATTCTGACTGGAGCATTAATCACCTCCATGGCTACCCGCATGAAGGCCTACTCTGGTTGTCTGTCACCCTTATGCTATAATACCGTTGTGGTGAGGGGTGAGGGAAAGGACAGGGTCAAGGCTAGTAGGAGGAGCTAATGACCTGTCTTTATGTGGCCCCCTTATGTTCCACCATCATAATATCAATGATTTCATCTGTCTACTTTTCCCAGATTCTCTTCTGTATCCCACCCAGATTCTTCTTCTTGATATTTTGTGAAGGTGAATACATGTAAGTCATTCAGGACCTCAGATTGCTTCTTTAATGACTGTGTTTCCTGTGTTCAGTTTAACAAGGTCTGTTTCTACCATTTTTCTGTCTGTTTCTCTCTCTGTTGTGTCCCCTAAAATGTATCTTCTTGTTTAGCTGTGCTTCTAGTTCTTTGTCCGGTGACACTTTTGTTACCATATTTTCCCCTAATTGCACTTTTCTTAGCTTTGTTGTACTGTTTTCTTTCACTTTCTTCTCATATTCCTATCTTTTGTAAAGATGTCCTTTTCCCTGATAGACCCCTTGATTGTTGTCGAATCACATTGATTTCCTTCTGTTTTACCCCCATCTCTTTTCCCTGATAGACTCCTTGATTGTTGTTGAATCACATTGATTTCCTTCTGTTTTACCCCCATCTTATTGTAGACTTTGATAAGGTTGTCCCCAGTGGGATGAGATGCAGACTGTCGTGGCAGTGAACTCCCTCCTTTGCCATGCCTCTTCCAGTCTCACTACACCTTCTACCTCTGTTCCTCTGTCCACTCCTTAAACCTTCACTTGAACTCTTTTATTCTTTTCTTCTCGACTGCTCTGGCCACTGGTACAGGTAGCACTTCTACAAATGTACATCCCAATTCCCTACAGCCTCCTTTAAGCTCCCTGCTTGCCTCTCAGCCTCATTGTCTGTTCCACTTGGCAGAGTATTTGTGCCTACATGTACCACAAAATGCAGGTGTTTTGACCCACCTACTACATCTCGGTAATTCCTGTAACACTACCTGACCTATCCTGGGTAAGGTCAGTCTAGGGTATGTTTTCATAATCATAAGCCAGTCTCCACTTTGACATCCCATTTAATTCCCTCAGTAACTATAAGCATGCCCTCTCCATATTTATCACTGATGTTCCTGCATCTTCTGTCTATAATGACACCTTTGTTAAAATGCCTGTCAGCTATTCCTCCCAAACTAGATCATCCTCCTGTGTTGTACCATATACAGTATCCCTTTCTTCTTACATAACTGCCCTGGTTTGCCTGAAATTCTCATGTTATTCCTTCCTTCCTTCCTTCTGTCTGTCCTTTCCTGTATTCTATGTGCATTATAGCTTCTCTCACTCTCTTGTCACCCATTCCTTTTAATCAGTCTCTCCAACCCTTTCTTAGCCTGCTTTTGTATCCACCCTTGTAACATCATTCATCTTGGTCATCTCCTGCTCTGTCTTCCTTGGGCTCCTTCACCTTTCCTGACTTCCCATGCCTGTTTTGTCTTTGCTACATTAACTTCCTGTGCCTCATGTCTAACTATTGATCCTGCCACACTCCTGCAGCCTCCTCCTCCCATGCCCCCCCCCTCTGCATTTCCTGCTCCTTTCCATCCTGCTTTACCTTCTCTTTGCCCATGCTTACCCTTCTGTTGTCATCTGTCTTCTTGGTCTCACTGTCTTGACCTGTGACTGCCCATCTCCCCTTGCTTGTTTATTTACCTGCCCTTCTGCCTTCTCCCCACTTCATTTTGCACTCAGTCACACTAATGGCCATTATTCATAGTTCATAGGTTCATAGGTAGGTACTAGGCTATCGGCCCAAGGGCCTACGTAAGCCTAGCCAACAAGGTTCCCTGGCTTGCACCACCCAAGAAAGTTATTTTCCTGTGCCACTGTCGAGCAGAGACACAGAAGTGATCCCCAGGTGTATTTCCTATTTCCCATCCATCATCAAGATTTTTCTTGAAGAGTGCTAATGAAGAACTTTGCTTGACATAGATGGGTAGCCTGTTCCAGAGTATGGGAAGTCTCTGGGACAGGAATCTATCCCTCCAGCATGTCCTGTTTATTGTGGTGACAAGGTTTAGGTCCCTAGAGCGTGTAGCTCAGAGGGATTTGGATTTCTTTAGGTGTAGCATGTCCAACAGCTCTGGGTTTGACATAGCTATATATGTTAGGCAGAGATCACCTCGGAGTAGGCGATATGCTACGGTAAAGCTGGAGTTTTTTGAGGTGGTCAGTGTAGGCCATTTGTTTGAGGCCAGTAATCCTCTTTGTGAGGTACTTCTGCGGCCTTTCCAGCTGCTGCAGATGTCTTATGAGGTACATTCCAAAAGGGGCTTTGTACTCTATAATGGGTCTAATGAGTGTTGAGTAAAGGGGAACAATGATCTCTTTTTTTCCTGGATGAAAACCCTTTTATGATGAGGTGTGCCACGTAGAAGGACTTCCTGACTACTGTGGCAATGTGACTATCAAAGGAGAGACTACTGTCCACCTGGGCCCCAAGGTGTCTTATCACACATTCAGTGTTAAGTAGATTGCTGCCTATGTGGTAGTTCATGGGTACAGAGTTTTTACCAAAGGGTATGACACTGCACTTTTTGGCATTGTGCTTGAGGCCATGGCTCTGACACCAGGCATCTGTCTCAGCGAGGCCCTTCTGTAGGATGTCCACATCATTTGGGGACTTGACTATGGCTCCTAGTTTGCAGTCATTTCCGACCTTCATTAGCCATAGGCCTTCTGTGTTAGCCTGTACTTTAGAGAAGTAGATACCAAACAGGAGAGGTCGCAGGATGGAACCCTGTGGTACTCCACTTGTCACTGCTTTGAGGTCAGATTTGGAGTCTGCAACTTTTACAGTATGGGTTCTGTCAGTGAGCCAGTTGGCAACCCATCTTGTGACGTAGGGATTTATAACTAGTTTAGTGAGTTTAGCTATAATTCCAGAATGGGGGATGGTGTTGAAAGCCTTGGCGAGGTCAAGATAGGCTGTGTGAACCACCTTACCCTCATCTACGGGTTTGGTGACTGCCTCAAAGAAGTCAATCAGGTTCAGGAGGCATGATCTGCCTTTCAGAAACCCGAACTGGGTGGGATCCAGAGTTTGGAGGCTACCAATGTCTTTGTTTATGAGTTCCATGATGATACGTTCCATGGCCTTGCAGACCAGGCTCGTCAGGCTAATAGGTCGATAGTTCCCGGGATCAGTGGTGACTCCCCCTTTGTGGAGTGGGATAACTGTTGCTGTGTGCCATTCAGTGGGCACAAAGCCTGATGCGAGGCTATTATTGAACATGGTGCTTAAGTGGGGAGACAGTTCATTCTGAAGTTCATGTAAAACGCAGCCTGGGATGTTGTCCGGTCCCATGGATGCTGTGTTTTTGCCTTTAGAGAGTGCAGCTTTTACCTGCATAGTTGTGATTACAGGAGCTCTGCATTCTTCCTGTATAGATATGGGCCCTTTAGGGTGTGTGTGGGGTAATGTTAGCACTGAACCTATCTGCCAGGATGTTGGCAATATCAGTTGGTTCTGTAATTTACGTGCCTTTGTGCTGTAACTCAGAGCAGATCTGGGTGTTGCCATTCAGATTCTTGACATAGCTATAGAATGCTTTGTAGTTGTCCTTAGAATTTGTGGTGATTTTATTTTCGTAGCTAGCTTTGGAGGATCTTATAAGGGATCTCAACTTCTTACTGAGGCTGACCAGGGAGCTCCTCCACTCATGGGATTTTACTCTCTTTTGCAACAGTTTCTTCCTTCTGTTGTACAGTTTGTTTATGGCAGGGGACCACCAGATTGGCTTCCTTTTTTTGGAGGATAGCATCTTGGTTCTGTTTGGGATAGCACGATCCATGCAGTCGTGTAAGTGCTTATAGAGTGAATTTGTGTAAGATTCAGCAGTTGTAACTGTATTGTCCATCTGCATGGGCATCATGAAGTTCACCACTTCTGTCTTAAGAAGCATGAAGTTGGCTTTGGAGAAATTTTTTACCATGGTTTCCTTAATGGGGGGTGGGGGCAGGATGTGGATATCAAGGGTGATTAGCTTATGGTTGGATCGGACCAACGAGGAGTTGACTTCAGGTGTGGAACACCGGTCACTCATGTTGGTAATGACTAGGTCTAGGATATTTTTGCCCCTGGTGGGGGTGTGGATAAGTTGATCCAGGGCATTGGAGTTTATGAATTCCAGAAAGCGTTGAGCTAGGGAGTTGGTACACGAGTAGTTTTCCCAGTTAATGGTGGGGTAGTTGAAGTCACCCCATTATTAGGGTGTTTGGTTGAACCCTAATATTTTCCAGTACATCAAGAAAAGAGGAGTGGGAATCCTGGGGCATGGTGGGGGATCTGTAGCAAGCTACAATTTGGATTGCAGTTTTGCCCAGAGTTAGTTGCACTTGGATGACCTCAGATGCATTATGTTGAGCAACTAGTCTGGAGGTGTGGATATCCTTAATGAATATGGACACACCTCCGCCTTTGGTATTTTTGTCCAGGTTACATGGCCGAAAAGTGTGGCATGAGTTATAGCCTGGTAGTGCAGGGGTGCTCTCTGGAGCTTTGAACTAGATCTCAGTCACTGCACAGATATCGATGTTCTCCATTTTAAGGAGTGCCTCGAGTGAGTGCATTTTGAGATTTAGACTTCTAGCATTGAGTAGCATTACCCTCAGTTTTTGCTTGCTTGTTCCTGTTACGGTGGTGAATTTGTTATTTGAACCTTGCCTAAAAAAGGCACTATAGGGGCAGCAAGAGCCTTAGCCAGTATCCGGAATCCCAGGGACGACAGGTGCAGGCCATCTGTGGCAAAGTATCATGGTCTGTCGACCCTGTCATCCCAAACAGACAGATACTGGATCCCCTTAGAATGACACCAGAAGCTTAGCCAATTGTTGAAGTCAATCATTTTGTCCTTGTACTGCGGTATCATTCAGGGCAATGGCAGAATGCTACTCAGGGCTAGGGTCATAACTGCCTGGGCTGCAAGATCAGAGAGCTCTTCCATGTCTCTTTTCATGTAGTCCAGGGAGGTACGTCTCAGGTCATTCACACCAACATGGACAATGACAGAGTCATATTTGTACTTGTTGTGGAGTGACTTGAGTGCGTGGATTATGTGGCGGATCCTGGCACCCAACAGGCAGCTGACAGTAACCTTCTCCTTGCTTAGCCTGGTGAGTGGGACATCAGTGTGCCTGACTATAGAGTTACCTATGACTAGTGTGTTGGGTACGTTGTTTTGCCTTATTGACTGTGGTTGAGTGGAACACTGAGTCTGTGGGCTATGTGTCATTTGGGTTGTGTTGGAGGATGGAGGTTGCTTGCGTTTCTGCTTTGGAGGTCTCTGTTGCTTAGACAGATTATTATTGAGAGCCTCCGTGAATGTTTTTGTGTTACTATGTGTGGATTTTGGTGGTGTAGATTTAGTAAGACTATGTGATGAGTGTGGTGTAGTGCAAATGTTTACCTTCTCCACATGACTGTCAAGTTCAGTCTTGGTTGGACAGAGCTTTACCTCCAGTTTGGCTAGATAAGTGCATCTCTCACAGGTTGTAGTGTTGGGTGGTAGGAGGAGAGGGTTGTCTCTGTACATGAAGCAATTTCTATATTGCCTCAAAATGCCCAAAATGCCCAGATTCATCAGATAGACAGGAGAGAACACTGGGAGCTGACCCTTGGACATGCCTGAATAAAAAATATTTTCCTCTAGATAAGTGAGGAAAGTGAGTACAAGAGCTGTTTTTCTCTAAGCAAGTGAGAAAAGTAAGTACAAAAATTGTTTTCCTCTAGGTAATGAGGACGATTGAGTGCTATAGTAATTAGTAGCTTATTTAGTGCTTTACAAGTTCTGAACAATTACCTTACATCTGTGTTGAAACTGTCCCCCCCCCTATTCTTGGTTGTAGTTTAAATTTGGTGGCTTTTGCAGTGCCCGCCCCACTGTAGATTTGATCTAAGACACTCCCCCATGACATCTCTTTACCGCATTCTACCTAATAAATCCTTTCTGCACTTGCTTTTAGTCCTTTTTAATTTAATTACAGTTTTTCAAACTGTGTGTGGACTAATATTGCTACATATTCAAGTGTGCCAGCTTGCACTGCATGAGAATTGTATTTACTACTGCTTTTGCTACTTTTCTAAAAAAAAAAAAAAAAAAAATTCTTCTGCTTTTACTGTACTTGTGTTTCTTCCTACTTTATTTTGCTTTTGCGTCATCTTAAAAGTTCCCAATTGTATTTATTACTGCTTGGTGTAACTCATTCTAAGCCTTTTAGTTTAAACACTTGGGCTTCAGACTATTTGTTTTACATTGAGAGGGTTTGTGGTCTGCACTGTAGTGGCAGAACAGGTAGCTTACATCCTTCTAAGTTGGGAACTGCTGATTGAGGGCTCAGTGTCTGTTATTCTAAAAGTATATTAATTCTGGTTTAAGCACTTGGGCTTTCAGGCCAGTTATTTTACATTAAGAGGGTTCGTGGTCTGCACTCTTGTGGGAGGAGAGGCTGGACTTTGCCCTTCTGAGCTGGGAATTTCTGGTTGAAGGCTTATAGTGCATGCATATCTGAATTTCTTCTTACTGAAATTGGTACACCTTGTTTGCTGTAGCATAGACTAGATCCAGGCCTGCTGAATCTAGCTTTGTTTGTATAACTTGAGCACTAATCCAGGCATTATTTAAAGTATTCAGTTGTATTTATTACTGCTTGGTAGTAACTTGGTTAAAGTGTAGCTATCATTCTAAGTCTTTTGGATTAAGCACTTGGGCTTCAGACCAGTTGTTCTACATTAGGAAGGTTTGTGGCATGCACTGTGGTGGCAGGACAGGTAGCTTTCATCCTTCTAAGTTGGGAACTGCTGATTGAGAGCTCAGTATCTGTTATTCTTAAAGTGTATTAGCTCTGGTTTAAGCACTTGGGCTTCAGGCCAGTTATTTTACATTAAGAAGGTTCGTGGTCTGCACTCTTGTGGGAGGAGAGGCTGGACTCTGCCCTTCTGAGCTGGGAATTTCTGGTTAAAGGTTTATAGTGCCTGAATATTTGAACTGTATCTTACTGAAATTGGTAAACCTTGTTTGCTGTAGCATAGACTAGATCCAGGCCTGCTGAATCTAGCTTTGTTTGTATGCTTGTTATTTCCCTGGAATGCTAATTCCACCTAAAAGCGCTTCTCAGCGCTTCTGTGGATCCCTTGTGATATCTGCATTGCTTACTGTACTTATTTCCTTGCTTCGCTTGAAAGAAAGTTACTGTTTGTCGTTTTTGCATTTAAGTTACCTGTAACACAGTGCACTTGTTACCTGGCACTTGCTCACTAAAGCAATTATAAGTCAGCACTAAAAATTAAAAGCACTACACCCTCGCTCCCCATTGGCCCTTGTTTTCAATTATAAAGGAATTCCCAATATTATTCTAGCATGTCCAAAGGTCAGTTGTCAATCTCCTCTCCGGTCCAGCTGGTGAATATGGGAATCTTGAGGCAATGTTACAACTGCCTCATGTACACAGACAACCCTCTCCTCCTCCCAACAAATTCCAACACATGTGAGAGATGCAACCATATAGCCAAACTGGAGGCTAAGCTCTCTCAACTCAGTACTGGCATAACCAGTCAGGAGAAGAAGGAAACCACACTCACTACAATTCCAGTCTCACATAGACCTACCACGACAGCAAACCAAACACATAATCACACAAAAACATACTCAGATGCTCTAAATAAAGATCTGCCTAAGTAGCAGAGACCTCCAAAGCAGACACCCAAGCAACCGCTACCCCAAAACAAAACACGTGCAACACATATCTCACAAAGCCAGTGTGCCGAACAGTCACAGCCCTTAAGGCTAAACAACACACCTGATACACTTGTAATAGGTGACTCTATCGTCAGGCACACTGACGTCCCGCTCACCAGGCTGACCAAGGAGAAGGTCACGGTGAGCAGCCTGTCTGGCGCTAGGATCCGCCACATAACACAAGCACTCAGGTCACTCCAAGGCAAGTACAAATATGACTCAGTCATTGTCCATGCTGGTGTGAATGACCTGAGACGTACCTCCCTGGACTACATGAAAAGAGACATAGAGGAGCTCTCTGAGCATGTAGCCCAAGCTGGTATGACCCTGACCTTGAGTAGCATCTTACCCTCACCAAAAATGATGCCACAATATGAAGACAAGATGATCAATTTCAACAATTGGCTTAAGTATTGGTGTCATTCAAAGGGGATCCAATGCCTGTCAGCTTGGGATGATATGCACGACAAGCCATGATGCTTTGCTAGGGACGGCTTGCACCTGTTACCCCTGGGCTTTCGGATATTGGCAAAGGCTCTTGCTACCCCCATAGTGCCTTTTTTAGGCAAGGCTCAAAAGACAAACCCACCTCCATAGGTATCACAAGGGATAAGAATCTAAGAGTAATGCTACTCAATGCCAGAAGTCTAAACCTCAAGATGCACGCACTCAAAACTCTCCTTAGCATGGAGAACATCGATATCTGTGCAGTAACAGAAACCTGGTTCAGGACTCCCGAGAGCACCCCAGCACTACCAGGTTATACCTCATACCATGCTTTTCGGCCCCAAAACTTGGACCGAACCACAAAAGGAGGGGGAGTATCGATATTCATCAAAGATACCCACACCTCCAGGTTGGTGGCAAAGCACGAAGCATCAGAGACTATCCATGTGCAACTAACAGTGGGTAAAACTGCCTTCCAGTTTATAGCCTGCTACAGACCACCCTCCCAAACCCAGGAACCCCACTCGGCCTTCCTGAGAACACTGGGAAATATGAAGGTCTCTCCGAACACCATTATATTGGGCGACTTCAACTACCCAAACATAGATTGGGAGCATTACTCTAGCTCCAACACCCTTGCCCAAAGGTTCCTAGAATTCATAAACTCAAATGCTATGGAACAACTTGTTACCACTCCCACAAGAGGGGAAAACATACTGGACCTGATCATCACCAACATGGGGACTCTATGCTCCAGACCAGAAGTGTATCCCACTGATCTCACTGGATATTCACATCCCGACCCCACCCCCTGCCCAGAAAACCACAGTGAAAAACTTCTCTAAAGCAAATTTCACACTCCTCAAAACCGAGGTGGAATCCTTCAAAGCCCACGGGCCTGTGGAAAATACGGCCCAGACCGCAGAATCCTTTATAAATGCATTCTATGAACACCTTCAGGAATGCATGGATCATGCAATCCCAAATAAAACCAAGACCCAATCCTCCAAAGGCAGGCGACCTGTCTGGTGGACCCCAGCCATAAACAAACTATACAATAGAAGGAGGAAGCTACTACATGATAGAGCAAAATCCCAAAAAGGGAAGGCATCTCTGATCAGTATTAGCAAAAAACTAAGGGCACTCATAAAATCGTCAAAGGCCAGCTTCGAGAGAAAAATTGCACAGGACACTAAGGATAATCACAAGGCTTTCTTTAGTTATGTTAGGAACCTGGGTGGGAATTCCCAGATATGCTCAGAATTAGTCCAAAATGACAAAAAATACACTGATCCCACAGACATTGCCAACATCCTAGCTGACAGGTTCAGTGCAAACTTCTCCCCCCCCCACCAAAAGGGCAAATATCTATCCCAGCAGAGTGCTGCGCCCCTGACATCTCAGATGCTCAGGTGGGAGCCGCCCTCTCCAAAGCAAAAAACACAGCATCAATGGGACCAGACGGTGTCCCAGGCTGCATCCTACATGAACTCCAAGAAGAGCTAAACCCAAACATAAAACTACTGTTCAATCTCAGCCTTACTGCAGGATATGTACCCAAAGAGTGGCGTACAGCAACAGTGGTCCCTCTCCACAAAGGTGGTGCCTCAACGGACCCTGGAAACTATCGCCCCATAAGCCTGACGGTCTGCAAAGCTATGGAAAGGATCATCATGGACCTCATAAATAAAGATATTGGGGACCTACAGACACTGGATCCTACCCAGTTCGGCTTTGTTAAGGGCAGATCCTGCCTCTTAAACCTGGTTGACTTCTTTGAAACAGTCACCAAGGCCATTGACGAAGGGAAGGTGGTCCACACAGCCTATCTGGACCTCGCAAAAGCCTTTGATACAATACCCCACTCGGGCATTATAGATAAGCTCACCAGCTTAAATATAAACCCCTATGTCACTAGATGGGTTGCAAACTGGCTCAAGGACAGAACCCACATGGTTAGAATTGCTGGAGCCATATCAGACTCCAAACCAGTTACAAGTGGCATCCCACAAGGCTCAGTCCTGGGACCTCTCTTGTTTGGTATATATTTCTCGGAGGTACAGGCCAACACGGAAGGACTGTGGCTGACCAAGTTCGCAGATGACTGCAAACTGGGCCATAATCGACTCTCCAGCCGACACAAGCATCCTCCAAAAGGGCCTCATAGAAACAGACAACTGGTGCCAGAGCCATGGCCTCAAGCTAAACGCCAAAAAGTGTATAGTCATCCCCTTTGGCAAAAACAAAGTGCCCACAAATTACCACATAGGTGGTAATCCATTAAGTACAGAAGAAGTAATTAGGGACCTGGGGACCCAAGTTGATAGCAATCTCTCATTTGACAACCACGTGGCCAAAATGGTTAGAAAAACATTTTATATAGCCCAACTAATCATGAAGGGATTCACATCTAGATTAGGGGAGGTCATCATGCTTCTTTACTCATCCCTCATCAGGCCCATAATCGAGTACAATGCCCCTTTTGGGATGTACCTTACCAAACACCTGTAGCAACTGGAAAGACCCCAAAAGTACCTCACCAAGAGGATCAAAGGGCTCAAACAGATGCCATATGCTGCCCGGTTAAAGAAACTCCAGCTCTACTCAGTGGCATACTGCCTGCTCAGAGGTGACCTGTGCCTGACGTATAAGGACATGTCCAACCCAGAATTAATGGACATGCTGCACCTCAGAAAATCCAAATCCCATCGCGCTACATGCTCGAGAGACTTGAACCTCAGCACTGAAATAAATAGGACATGCTGGAGGGACAGATTCATAACCCAGAGGCTCCCTTCACTATGGAATAAAATCCCAGTCCAGGTTAGGCAGAGTCCCTCATTGATTCTCTTCAAGAGGAGTCTTGATGAGTGGATGGGAGATCGTAGGCTTACCCCGGGTATCACTTCTGTGTCACTGTTAGACAGAGGCACAGTATACTAACCTCGAAAAAGGGCAAAGCAAAATTCATTTAAAATGGGTGGTGAAAGCCAAACACACTCTGGCTAAGCTTATAAATGCCCTAGGGCAGATAGCCTAGTATGAACCTATGAACAAGTGCTGAGCATGAATAAGCAAATTTAAGTGCTAAAACTAAGAATCTGTATCTGCACTAGACGAGTTACAGGACAGAAACAAGTGCAAATGCAGGCTTTCAAATCAGAAAGTTGAGAGAGATGGAAGAGATTGCCCAAACAGTCAGTAACTACAATTTCTGGGCCAGAACCACTCCTTATGTGGTAGAGAGGTTAGCATACAGTGGAGAAATGGTACCCTGTGTTTTCATAAAATGGTACCCTGTGTTTTCATAATCTTGCTAACTCCCCTCAGCTTTAACGTATTCGTAGGTTTACCATCACCCACCCCTAATCTCCTATACATAGAATATTGAAATAAAAGTGTTTAAACATGTTGCAGTAGGAACCATCTGAAAGTACTGTTTGAAAATGTCTTAGGTGCTGCTACTTACTTTTAATGCTAACAATGGCTAATAAATAAAAATGTTTGCGGGGGAGCTTAGTTCTGTCCCAGCCATGGCTTGCATCATACCTGCTAGTACTAACAAGTGTTGTATGAGCCATGATAGTTGCTAGTGACAACACATCCCTTACATTTACACTGTCTGTTCCTTTTTCTCCACACCTCTTGCTGCTATATGTCTTTATGAAATGCTTCATTATATAACCTGACCATAATTAAACAGTAAGACCTGACAAAGGCATTGTCTTAGAATAATATCTCATTTTAAATAACTTGAGCCATGAGTTAAGTGCTTTCCTTTCTTCAGGGTCTATATTAAATCAGCGAACACTTAAAAAAAGCAAACGCTGATTTATCGAACCCATGTAAGCGAAAGCTTACAATCCCGAACACTTAGAACAGCGATTTTTTTCCCAGGGAAAAAAAAATCACTGTTCCAAAAAAGAAAAAAAAAACTTTAAAACATTACATAAAGTGGGGGGCTTCACCCCCCAAACCCCCCACCCCCCTACTTAAATATACCAACTCCAATATTGCACTACAGTGACGAAAACGGCAAAATAAAGGAGGCGACCAAGCGATTTCTTTCCCATGGAAAGAATTCGTTTATATGCCGTTTCGTGCTTTCAAGTTTGATCAAGACACATTCTAAAGAATGCGTCTTCCATCATATAATAGGGAACCTTTCATGAGAAGAGCCTTTAGTTCACCATAATGCCTCACATGCTTTGCTGCAACTATGGAATGGGTCCTTATTGATATATAACATTAAGCATTTTATACTGATGGCTTTTGTTACATTTTAACTAATAATGATTAAAATGATACATATTCTTGCACTGTGTTCACTGCACTGTGGGAAGAGGCATTGGGGCAATTTTTAAATAGAATGTTATAATGAATTTACACACTGCAGTCTGAGTAGATCTGTTTGTCCCTCTTGTCAGGATAAGTCATATCAGTCCAGGTTCTTATGTTTCTTCACCACTCAAGATTTAGTATCTTAACTTAGCTTTTTGTATAACAACTGGCAGTGTGTAAGTGGTACCTCTCAGTCAGATACTGGGCTATAAAATGAGCAGATAAACCTCCCTTGTGAAGTCAGAGCTTTACTCTGGTATCCAGCAGAGAAATCTCTGGTGAATGTAATCCAGAATTCCATACAAACTTGCTATAGTGCAATTGCTTTTTTGTAACTTACTTGAAGTAGGTAGCATACTTGTCTTTGGTGCAGAAGGCCATGCGTTCCCTTCCTACACCAGCTAGATTTATTGCTGACACTGCAGTTCAACATAAGGGGGATGCTCTGCTCCTGACTGTGTTGTCCTTTGGATGAAATGTTAAGCTGAGGCCCCATCTGCCTGAGATGGTGGTAGCTCAGGTGGTTCTAAAAGATCCCATGGCACTTATTGAAAAGAGTTGGGGAAGTTTCCTGATGTCCTGGCCAAATTTCCCCTAGTAGTAGTATAAATACCACTTCGGGTCTCCACTGAAAAGTGATTATTAACATAATGAGACTAACCTGGTGAACAAAGGATATGGGGAAAAAAGTATTGCTGTTTACATACAAAAATTTGATTCCTGTTGTGTCTTCTATAGCATATTTAGTAAATATACTTCAAAATTTAGATTTGCTTGTAGGCTGTTTTGTCTAATGTTTCATCAAAAATCTTATAATCCCAAATGCATAAGTGAGAAGTCTTCACAGTGTATTAGTGGCAGGCCTCTTGCATATTTATAAGGTACCCCACCAAAACACATTTCCTTTCCATATTCCCCGTAATGGCCACAATATAAGAAAGTACATTACCACAGCAGTACTCTAAGTGATGATTGTACATTTCCTTCACTTCAACCACATTTCTAGCTATAAGCTTTCTTGGCTCCAAGCTCCTCTACCAGACTTTGGCCAATTACGGAAGTGAAAAATTTTCTACACATTCAGAGCTTAAACACAGCATTTTAAGATGTTGTAAATTCCCTGGCTGTGCATATCAAGATATGGATTATGGAATACAAATCTGTACATATGTAAATTTGTCTGCATGTATGTACATAATGTACACATAGATAGGGGTTGAGAAAAATAGATATTAAAACACCAAGTTGGGCAGTTAGCACCAAAGATTAAGCCTCTGAACTGCTAATGAGCTGTGTGCTGTAGTTAAGGGTACAGGGTTTAATTACTTCCACCTCCATTTGCTTACTGTGTGACATTGAGCAAGTCACTTGACCAGACAGTAACCTGGGGTTGCCCCTGAAAAGGAACACTTGTCCAGTGGGCTTACGTGGTTAACACATGTTAAACAAAGTATTATAGATATTTTTTCTGATCTATTTAAAGTAAAACTTCTGTTCCGGACAACTTGCTTGTTTCTCAAATTCCCTAAATTCACCAAAGTATATTCAGCTGACTTAATTTATGAAGTACTATACTGCTGAGGCACAGGTGGGTGGTCTTGTAATTGTCTTTCTTTCCCTTTGTTGTGTTGTTCTGACTTTTTGTAGCATTAGATCATTGCTATCTGTAATACAGCAGCAAAACGAAATTAAAATTATACAAGTTATCAAAATGCAAGTTAAGTGTTTACTTTGGAAGTAGTCAGGGCAAATTGTACTCTGAAAGCAAGAACCTTATTTAGTGAGTCTGTCTGAATATTAAGCTAAACTGAAAAGCTCGCTAGAATAGGAGACATTGGATGCCCCTTTTGTTCATTTTATTTTTTCCAATTTGAATTGCCTTTTGTGTTTCAAAAAGCTGTAACATCCTCTGCTGAGTTATAAAGCTGCAGGGTTCTCTCTATGAATGATGCTTATAAAACTAATTCCCTTTCAGTCTTTTTCCCTCAATGAATTTTTGTTCACTAGTTGTGTAATACTGTGATTTACAGCACTGTCAGTGTATTGTCTTTAAATAACCAGTGTTGCCCTTGGAATCAGACACTGATGCATTTTTTCACACAAACAAAACAATGAAATTCTTTGAAAGTTTGCAGTTACTGGCACTTCAGCTTTCACTGGCAGCTGTTCTTTTGTGAAATGTTATCTTCCTTTCCAGTAAAAGTTCTGACTCACTTATGTTGTTCCAGCTGACACTTTTTATATTTTTAGTGCCAAAATAAATTAGAATTCTAGTAAATCAACAGTGCCATAAAGGAAATATAAAATGCTTGTAGATGAAGCACTTCTATGTACTAGTGCCTTTATAAGACTGGTGTTATATTTGGCCGAGATGTAAAGTTGCCCATATAAGCAAAATAATTATTTTGCCTGAACTTCTAACATCTATGAATTGTACTGCTTGTCTTTTCTATGGCAATTAAGCTGTAAAGTACAGCTTTTTAAGATGATTGGGTTACCATTGTGGGGCTAGAACTGCCACATGGTAGTCTTCAAATGCCTAGCTTTGTTGGCTCTGCCTTTCACAAATAAAATCAAAATTACTTTGAGGACGGATGATGCCGTAGCACAGCAGTAGCATTGTCGCCTCACAGCAAGAGGTTCTCCGGTTTGATTCTCGGCTGGAGTGCCTTCTGTGTGCAGTCTGCATGTCCTCTCTGTGTTTGTGTGGGTTTTCTCTGGGTGCTCCGGTTTCCTCCCATGTTTCAAAGACATGCGTCTGGAGCATTTTTCCCTGGGCCTCTGCTGAAAATTGGCTTAGTTCCAAGTTGGACTTTCACAGTAAACAAATGTTAGATAAATAAAATAAAAAGCTGTGATTGCCAAGGATGAATTTTACTCCAAATGTTTTTTAGTCTTTTTCTTCTCAGTCCTACCAACCATCAGCATTACTATGATCAATCAGAGTTAGACTAAACTTTCCCCACTAGAGTGATCACCGAACACAGTAGGACGTGACCACCAATGAGGCAGCTGTAAGGGTTTTTTGTGTTATGGCCCTAGCCCCCCCCCCCCCCCCTTGGTGGCTGTGTACATGCTCACAGTTGTGAGGATGTGCATTCTCTTCCCTTCATGGAGTGTATGTTGCCACATATGCCACATGCAGGCTACTGTGTAGGTGGCCCAGCAGGGACCAACAGCATATCCTGAGAAGTACTGGTTGCAAAATGTACTTTCTCCAGTTGGTGAACCCAGCACAGTTAGTCTGGTCACCATTCTTTCCCTAGGGATGGATGAGCTGGCACTGGCCACTCATGACAGCACAGTGAGTCAGACCACCATTTGTTCTCCAGGATGGGTGAGTTGGCACTGGCCACTCATGACAGCACAGTGAGTCAGACCACCATTAGTTCCCCAGGATGAGTGAGCTGGTTTTGGCCACTACCCACAGCACAGTGAGTCAGACCACATTAGTTCCCCATGATGGGTGAGCTGGCATTGGCTATTCCCCACAGTACAGTGAGTCAGACCCCGATTTATTCCCCAGGATAGGTGAGCTGGCATCAGCCACTCACCACAGCATGTTGAATCAGACCAGCATTAGCTCCTCAGGATTGTTAAGCTGGCATTGGCTACTCACCACAATACAGTGAGTCAGACCACCGTTTTTGGTCGACAATGCAGATGGTCGATAGTTGTATGATAACAGCCAATTCCCAGGGAATATGCCCCTTCCCCAAGGATTGTGTAATCTCAGAGTTAGTATATATAGTTAGCGGGTGGTGTGGGGGTGCAGACATTCTGCCACTCCCTTGCTAAAACACTGTATAACTGCATGTTCCAAGGAGTAATCTTGGAACTGGTGCATAGGATGTTAAGGTGTTAACATTTTGTGATTCGACATTACTATGCTGACATTTAATCATACCACCAAACCGACTGTTGCAGCTTAAAAAAAAAAAATATATATATATATATATATATATATATATATATATATATATATATATATACATATATATATATATATATATACACACACACACACACATATATAGCTTTGTTGGCTCTGCCTTTCACAAATAAAATCAAAATTATACATGCATACATATACATACATAAGTACAAGGACTTTTACCATTGTAAATGTCCGTGTGGCAGTCATCTTTTGTTGATGTAAGTCGTATATGCCAGCTGGCCTGTTTTTTCTTTTCTTTTTTTTTTTTTTTTTTTTTGTAGGTAGCTGCTGAGTCCTTTTCTTGAGAATTTTTTCAGCACAGATCTCTTTATGCTGCATATTGTCACACATCTGTATTTGCACTGTACAACTATTTTAAATCCCCAGTAGACAATGTTTAGTATCTTTTGCAAAATTTGGTAGCTCTCATGCTGGGATACTGAAGCTTGCATAGTGACGGCTGAGTAAAGCACATTCTGGCCCTCTGTACGGATAAACATGTAGCCAAGGAAAAGGAGATTTAAGATAAGCATTCTACATGAATATAAATGCTACCCTTAAATAAAAACACGAGCAGAAACAAAGAGCACTGTCAAACTGTGTTTCAATATCTGGATGAGAACTGAATGATTAGAATGGAATACCAATAAACCAAAGACATTTAAGGCAGAACTGGTCAAGCAAACAAAATTTGCAGAAATTAATGTTTTATATAAAGAGCAATTCCCCATATGGGGAGATGCCTATACACTGCATATCCATGATTAGTAACTGCAATGTGGCCAAACCTCAGAGAAAGTAATAAAATGTGATTTCCAAATGCTTCATTGTAACAGTCAACCTGCTTGAATGGTCTTTATTGCACTTTTATTCAGTGCCATTACCAGCTACCAAACTGAAAAGGTCAGTGGACAGATTATCAATTGAGAATGGCTATTTGAATACAGCATCAAGATTAGAAAGAACTGTGAAGGCATAAGTGTATAACTGTTTCCCAAAGTATGAATCCATGTTATTCAGTATTAGCTGCAGGATTTTGACTTATCTGTATGTTGCTGTAGTTAGTGAGTCACTTTCACTACTGCAGTTAGTTGTTTGCAGATGCAGTATTCTTGTAAACGCTTAAGGGGGAATGTATATATGTTTTGCTGAAAGCAGTTGAGAAGGTTAAAGTAATTAGGCTGTAGAGAGTGATTTTAACATTTCTGTAACATTTTTACTCCATTCTTTCTTTAGCCGCAGTCCATATGTAAACAATATTGGTGCAATTAAGACAAAATTAAACTATCCGGGACTCTTGCCATTTTTCCTCTGTTGCTGTAGACACTTCAGATTTCATATTCCAGGAATTTATAGCCACTCACTGTCCCAGACATACCAGCAAATAAATCACTAAAACTGAAAAAACCATGTTTAAAGTAGTGAACAATCTGATTTGAAGGACTGAAGACTTAGGATCTTTATAGTTGCATGCATTTTAATAAGTTATTCAGTGGTATTCATTTCATAGTAATTAGAGATTTTACTCATGGTATAACAGTGTATGTGTGTTCCAGCTATAAAACAATGAGCTATGTCAGTGACTGAAATGTATTTGTTCAGACCACAGTTCACTGAATGTATACCACTGAAAACTGGTAGTATGCTGGGCCAATGTATAGTTCCCCCTCAGCCTGCCCACATGCAGCTTGCTGCCAGCAGTCCCAGCATACAAGGCTGTTCTTGTGGCATCAGAATCTTAGCTGTTTGCTACAGTCGTTCAGTTCCTGGTCTTGGATGTAAACATTGCCAGTCATGGCTACTTGACAGCATTTTGAGATGGAAGCTTTAACATTTGCATACAGACAGTGCAGTCAACAAAACGCTTTCACAAGAAAACTTTGCTATAGAATTTCACACCTGTTATCCCCAACTGCAAGGCAGTCTATAACTAGAAATGTCCTCAGATCCAAAACTTTACATGTCCTACCTTTATTAACACTTCATTCTAGCAACAACTCACAAAAACTACAGGTACTGGAAAATAAAATCAGCCATTTTGAACTTCGAGCTGACAAACATATCCAACACTGTGATCAGTTAAAGAAGTTTCTTTGGCTACCTTTTACTAGCTGAGCTACCATCCTGCTTAGCAATCATTTGTTCAAAATTATCACACAGGGTCAATGGCCCCTCCCACTAAAATAAAACTTACAAATAAGATAACCATCATACTCATTGAGAGGAAGCCAGGATGATAACATTACTTTGAGGCCATGTTTTGGCACTAACATAGGGGAAAACTAAACTGAAGGAGCGTTTGCTGGAAGAAACCACCTGTAATTGCTTTCACAACACTAAAGTTGTTGTTGTAAACTTGTAGACTTACTGTACCTGGTATATTTACAAGTACTACATATAGGCATCACCATTGCCAGATCATGCTCAAATGGGGCCCTAGGCAGGGCAGTGGATCAGGCCTCCCCTCTGTGCTTCCTTGCCCAGCAGCCATGGCCTCTATCTCTCTCTCCTTAGTTACCATAAAACATTGTTTGAATCTGTCAGTATATATACTATTTTCTTCTTTACCTCTACAATGATTACAGGTATTTGGATTTAATTTAAAACTTTTATTTCAAATTTTATAGCACAAACACCAATTGCAATTTGCTAAACAAAACAACAGTCTCACATGAAATCAGACTTAGCATAAACAAAAGTAAACTTATCTGCCCTAGAAACTCACATTCATTGAAACTGCATTGAAACCCACATTAATTGGAAAGGCATTTGATCAGTGGAGGATTAAGTAATGATAATGGGCTGTTTTCAAACCATGGGTTCCCCTGCACACATTTTTAGGACAATGTATACATGCATGTGTGCTTTGATTCACCTTCTTGATTGCATTAAATTGTATTCCTTGTTTAAATACAGCACTACCTGTTAAGAGTGTGTTTTAAGTTTGTAGTTTTGAACATTTTTCCAATAAACAATGAAAAAAAACATATGAACCAATAATGACAAGGGTACCCATTTCAGAACATTTCAGCCATAAAAGGCCACTCAAACATGTGTCATTACAATATACCAATATCAGTTAATATATGCAATCTCTGTAGAAGTAAAAGTCATCTGAATATTTCCACATTAAATAGAACTGTAACTAATAAAGAGGTTGCTGCTGGCAAATAACTTTGCATTTCAGTTCTTCATCTACAAATTCAGTACCTGCTGCCCTTGAAAAATAAATTGCCTGTGTTGCATCCCCCCAAAAAAGTGGCACCCTGGTGATATGCAATAAGGAAAGACTGGCAAACTGACAACAGGTTCATAGTTACCAGGCATATCATCCCAAGGAGAACACATTCAGGAATGCAAAAACACTCCCCCACCCTATGCTGCATAGTAGTATCAATTTATCCGCTGTAGGAAGATAACTCACAACCTTCTGAACCAAATGCAAGTATGCTACCAATTGTACCACTGATACTGAATAATGCAGTTAGGAAGCTCAGTGACTGGCACTGACAGTCTGTAGTACTCACTGATTTACAAAAATAAATAAATAAATGAATGAATAAATTAAAGGAGGCTTGGCAGTCATACATCTCAATCTGATAGCACAAGAAATTTGTAGAAAGCCAAAAATAATGGGGGGACAGAGGCCCACAAATAAGGACAAAATGTGAATATTACTCATATAAATGTAAAAAGTTGTTAGAATAAAAGGCATTGTGTTGCCATATATTTTCTGAAAGATATGAAGTCTGACATTCAAATGTCTGCATTATTTAGCAAGTTCAATCCTCAGTGAGTTTCCAGAAAATTATAAGTTATATGAGGAGCACACCAAACATTTTACACAAAAATCTAGACATTTGAAATGTATGCTGGCAGTGGATGTGGAGGTTTAGGGCACTTGCTTTCCAAAAGGCAAAGCTGAAGGTTTGACTCTGAGCAAAGACACTTAATTAACTAGGGCACTTCACACACACCAATCCTTAATTAACAGAAGAAAATAAAGTAAAACATATTTAGCATCTGACATTTATTTCACTGTAAAAAAAGAGTAACTTGAGACACTGCACTCACAGCTACCCAAAAACAACCAGTGTACACCTAGAAGTTTTTTTTTTTTCATATTAGAATAATTTTTTAATGAAGAGCAAACAGTCCTCTCGGAATAAATGGTGCTGATTAACCAAACCATAATATAAACTAAATAAAAAGCAAATATATCAGTTTAATTTGACTGCTGATTGTCGCAGCAGAAATTTTATTTATTTGGCTAAGTGCAGGGTATGTAGTTGTTTTTACATAGGTAAGACCAACAGATCCCTCATAGAGAGAATGAGGGAACATTTATATTGTATGCATAGATCCGATGAACGCAATGCTTTAGCCAAGCATTTTATAGTGGGAGTGAACGTATTTTTGGATTTAGAGTTGTGAAAACAATAAACCATGATATGCATGGGGGTGATTTTAGAAATCATACTAAAAATCGCAGACTATCATGGATTATAACCATGCAGGCTGATAGATTCCCAGGCATTAATGGGAGGACCTCTGTTAAACTAGTTTTGAAAGCCAGAGGCCTTTTTTAAATGAATGACAATTGTTTTATTGAATACGTGTTTTTATTGGATGGTCTGAAATGTTAATTGATACTCCTTCTTCTTCTTTCGGCTTTTCCTGGTTAGGGGTCGTCACAGCGGATCATCTGTCCACTCATGATTGGCAGTGGAGTTTTACAGTGTCGAGTTGCCAGCCCAGCACCCAACCTTCCACAGAAGGCACACACACACTCACACCCTAGGGAGAATTTTAGAGTGTCCAATCCACCTACTGCATGTCTTTGGGATGTGGGAGGAAACCGGAGCACCCAGAGGAAACCCACGCAACCACAGGGAGGACATGTAGACTCCGCACAGAAGGCACCCCAGCCGAGAATCGAACCGGAGAACCTCTTGCTGTGAGGTGGCAACGCTAACCGCTGCACCACCATGGTCTGATGAAGCACATTGATTGTGCGAAAGAGCTTACCTTGTATATTTTCTATTAAAATTGTGTTATTTTATGGTTATTGTCATGTTTTGGTGCTGCTTTATTTTAGTTTATATTACGGTTTGGTTAATCAGCACCATTTATTCCGAGAGGACTGTTTGCTCTTCATTAAAAAATTAACTAACACTGAAAAAAATGTTTTAAAAAGTACCTTGGAATTAAAAAAAAAAGCATTCATAAGACATTCCATTGCTTTGAATCTGCCCAAACTAAAGTCCTCCTTACTAAAACTTAAGCAATTAACTCAGCCCATTGAAGTCAGCTGGAAATGCTTAAATAAACACACCAAAATTGGTA